>NW_026652307.1:327720-347571 GCF_009828535.3 Hylobates moloch | reverse complement strand
CAGGTGCAGGTGTAGGTACAAGTGTAGTTACAGGTGCAGGTGTAGGTACAAGTGTAGTTACAGGTGCAGGTGTAGATGCAAGTGTAGATGTAGATGTAGATGCAGGTGCAGGTGTAGGTATAAGTGCAGCTACAAGTGTGCATGTGGCATAGATGTAGGTGCAGGTGTAGATGTAGATGTAGGTACAGGTCTAGGTACAAGTGTATGCACAGGTGTAGATGCAAGCACAGGAGTAGATGTAGGTGCAGGTGTAGATGTAGGTACAGCTGTAGGTACAAGTGTACACACAGGTGTCGATGCAGGTGTAGGTACAGGTACAGGTACAGGTGTAGATTCAGGTGTAGATGTAGGTGTAGGTGTAGGTGCAGGGACTGGTGTAGACACAGCTGTAGATGTAGATTTAGATGCAGGTGTAGGTGCAGGTACAGGCATAGATGCAGGTGTAGGTGCAGGTACAGATGTAGATGTGCAGTTTCAGGTACAGGTGCAGGTGTGGATGCAGATATGGTAATAGCTTAGGGAAACCATCCCTAACCATCTCAGGCAGAATCCACACTTTGTTCATATCTCTGAGGTTTGACATCTTCCTTACATACCTGTAGCTCCCGGGTCTTCGTGAGTGGCAGATGAGCTCCACACCTCTAGGGCCAGCCACACTGGGGCGCACACAAAACACCCCGTAAATGTCCATAAACACATGAAGAAGCTGGAATTCTTTATGTACTTGTGTGTACTTTGGGCCTTTAATCATTTCCATGGGCCTAATTCCAGTTGCATGAAATCACACTTCCTTTATTGAGTCTCAGATGATTTTCTTCACATTGTACAAAAATTCCTCCCGAACTTGGGAATTGGGATTTGGAGAACAATCTCTTCTCCCTTCCTTCATTGCCTTCATGGCTGAATATATTTAATTAGCATCCTCTTGACCTTTCCATGTGGAAAATGACTCATCTTTGGGCCTGTCTTATGTGGAAGCCTCTCTCTCTGCTCAGGCTGAGTGTCAGAGGGACTGCTTTGTGGGTTCCCTGAGGCAGGCTGGCCAGCTTCACAGCCAGGCTTCCAGTGCAGAGAACACCACCCTCCCTGGCACTTACAGAAGAAAGAAGACAGAGGAACAATGTGCATTAGAGTCAAACATGCTGGTCTTATCTCACTATCAAGGTAGGGTTCCCAGGATTAACAGAAAAGAAAAAAAGACATCCAATTAAATTTGAAGGTCAGATAAACAAATAATTTCTTGGTATATGTAGGTTTCATGCAAGAAACAATTTTTTTTTTTTTCGAGATGGAGTCTTGGTCTGTCGCCCAGGCTGGAGTGCAGTGGCACAATCTTGGCTCACTGCAACCTCCACTTCCCGGGTTCAAGCAATTCTCCTGTCTCATCCTCTGGAGTAGCTGGGACTACAGGTGCCTGCCACCCCGCCTGGCTAAATTTTGTATTTTTAGTAGAGACGGGGTTTCAGCTTCTTGGTCAGGCTGGTCTCGAACTCCTGACCTCAGGCGATCCACCCGCTTCAGCCTCCCAAAGTGCTAGGATTATAGGCATGAGCCACCACGCCTGAACAAGAAACAATTTTTAAATGTAAGTATGCCTCCCAATATTATGCAGAACATACTTACACTAACAAATTTGACTGTTTAGCTGAAATTTTAATATAATTGGGTGCTCTGCATTTCTTGAGCAACTCAAGATCATAGTGCATTTTGCCTAAGCTGTGTCACTGCGCACAGTGACAAAACACAGTCTTGTCATCCTACTTATTCCTCACAAAAGTCCAGTGAGATGGGCAGAGCAGATGTCATTAGCTTCATCAAAATGAAGATATTTAACAAAAATCACAAGACTACAAGTGGCAAAACTTACGGAACTCAGGCTTCCTGGCTTTAATTTGACCCCTAGAGCACCGGGGACCATCTTGCCACCATGAGGGACATGCATACCTAAGAATTCAGCCATCAGAGAGAAAGCAAAACCATGAGAAAGAGGGAGCAAATCCTGACAGAAGTGATTTGAGCACCTGGATCCAGCCATGCCTGAAGTCCATTGCCCTGGGCTTCTCAATTGAATTTCCTGTTTAGTTCAACCCAGGGTTAGGTAGATCTCTGTCACCTACCGGCAAAAGGGTCTGGAGCATCCACTTCCATATCAAAATGTCAATCTTTAGAAATCTGCCCTAGGCAGAAATCTGACAAATATTTTTTAAGCGCTTGCTACATTCTAGGGACTGTGACAAGCACAGAGGAACTGGCAGTGAGCCTGCCCTCTGCCCTTGTGGAGCTCATCTTGGTGGTCAGGCAGCTCTTTAATGTGCCACGGCCAGGCTGTCTGCTCAGATTAAGAGGACATTGGAGTGACCATCCTCTGGTCTAGTCACACCCCTCCCAAATATCCAAATCCCGAAGAGCCAATTCTCCAGGCGACGTCACTACTTCCCATCCAAGAGTGGGTCCACCACGGGCCATGTGGGCTGTCAGAGAGAGCCCTGTGTACTTCCCTGTGCACCAGTTATCCCTGAGTCGTCTTCCAGCACTGCCCCCAGATCTGTCCATTCTCCCACAGCCACCGAAGGAATAAATCTTGCTTAAAACACGTACATCCCAGCACTAAGACCCTGGCAGGCGATGCACCCTACCTATTCCCAAGATTTACATCCTGAGTGTGAAAGTCAATAAAAACTAATTAATGTTTACCTCATTTCCTTGGTAATGACCCTTACATGCCACCAATTGTCAAACTGAATCTATATGGAGGCGTTCCCTCTATTGGGGTCAGGGCTAATTTCTGCATACACAAAGAAACATCACTGCGGTTATTTACACCTGCGGCCGGTATGTTCTGTGCAGATGCTCGTGAGCTCATTTCCATAGGAGGAGGAGTTGCAGCCGAGATTTCAACGCAATGAGCGGGGAATTAGGTATGCAACAACCATGAACAATAATGAGAGCCATGCACCTAATTCCCCGGCATCATCTTTAAAATTTGTTTTATTAAATAATGCTGTAATGTTATGTTAAGTAATGCAATGTTAAGTAACGTTGACTTCAGCCTCATTAAATAATCTCCTTAACTATCATACTGGAAAACTAGTATCATTAGACAAATGCTATTTGTCATCAGCCATGATGTAATTGTTGCAGAAGATTCCGTGCTAAGGAATGAATTAATAAACAAAGCACCACAAATAGAGTGCCCTCCTCAAGGAGCACAAAAAGAAAAGTGAGAGGATCTGAAAGGTACCTTAGGAGAGAGAGAACTCATAGCCTCCTCTGTTCCTGAAACCCAGAAACAGCCGATAGAGCACCAAGGGGAAGACACCCATAACCCCCCACCTTAGCTCTGGCTCCTTTTGAGCCTGGCTGAAAGACGAGCTCTGGGACAGGCATCATCTTGATGTGTTGCTGGAACAAGGAGGCAGCACGCGAACAGGACTCAGTAGGTTCACTTGCCAGCCTTTCTCCCTAATCGAAGGAGACTATGGAAAAGCAACAGGAGATAGCTTGAGAACTCCACCTTTCCCATGGGAAAGCCACAGTCCATAAAGGGAAACACGGGAGTATGTGCTTGCCTCTTATGACCTTATTCTCAGAGGTGATCAGCAGAATCGTGGGCACCCAAAGATGTCCACATTCTACTCTCCCAAACCAGTGAATAGATGAGATTACATGACAAATGGGAATGGAGGCTACTAGTCAGCTGACCTTACAGTAGGGAGATTATAGTGCCCTATCGGGGCAGGTCCAGTGTCATCCTAGGCTCCTTAAATGGGGAAGAGGAAGGCAGGAGGCTCACAGAGAAAGAACTGTGTCCGTGGGAGCAGAGTCTGAGAGATGCAATGGGACTCGGCCCACCATGGCTGGCTGTGAAGATGAAGGAAGGGGTCTCCAACCAAGGAATGCAGGCAGCTTCTAGCAGCTGGGAAGGGCAGGAAAGCAAACCCTCACTTAGGGACTCCAGAAAGGAAAGCAGCCCTTAAGACGCCTTGATTTCAGCCCAGTGAGACCGTGTCAGACTCCTGGACTCCAAAATGAGAATCAATACATGTTTTTCAAGCCACTACGTGTGTGGTAATTGGTTAAAGCAGCAGTAGAAAGCAAATGCATCTGTGATTCAGGAAATTCTTGGGCACTGCACAGCTGTGCAGAGTCAACACCACCCAGGTAGGCTCCCACCACCCACAAGCCAGCCCTTCCAATGGCCTGGCTGTGAAGCTCGGCCGCTTCAACATAAATGTTATCAGCATTGGAGAAGAGAGAGGTTCGGCAGAGAGAAAGGGGTGAGCAGACATGTGGCTGCCCTCCATCAGAGCTCAGCGTGGGGAGGGTGGGGCCAGCTGTGTGCTGAGTGAGTGGCTCCCCAAGCCGCTCTCCCAGAAGGGCACCGTCTCCTCAGCCAGCCTTTCTTTTGAGCAATTATTTGCTCGATTTTAGAGCTGAGAAAATGGATCTTTGGATGGTTTAATACATATCCAGAGCCCTATTTAGTAAGAGACCCCTAGGGCAGGATCAGAACCCAGCTGAGTTTTGGCTCCCAAGGCCAAGTACAGGGCTCCATGATTTTAATGCATTTCTGTCAGCTAGAGGCAATGGAAAGATTAGTCTTGTTTGGGAAATATCTATTAGGTTGGTGCAAAAGTAATTGCGCTTTTTGCAATGAACTTTCATGGCAAACCACAATTACTTTTGCACCAACCTAATACTTTCAACTTGTGGTTTGCTTCTTGTCTTGTCTCTGCTAAGGGGTCTTACCAAAAAGGATCTTGAAGCTACATCCAAAATCAGTCTCTGGAGACGGATAAACACGACAGCCCTCTATGGCTTTGCCAGGCTCATGATTGCAAGGGCTGACAGTGATGCAATCCTGAGGGCCTCTTGTTATTAATCCCACCTCTCATGTGTCCACAGAAATGCAGCCCACTGAGTGCCCAATGGTGTAGGGATATCAGCTCACTGAGAGCCGTTGGCCACGTCTCGTGTGTGTATACATAGGAGTGTACGCCAGAACAAAAAGGCGATAGTAGTATTTACATATGAAAAACTCTCCCTGCATTGGCAACAGCCCATTTTATGCTGAGTAGAAGTAAAAAGGGCATGATGTGGAGGGCAGCTCTAGCTGTGCAACAGAACTTTCTGTGGTGCTGGAAATGTTCTAGATCTGCCCTTTCTAACACAGGAGCCACCAGAAACACATGACAATGGAGCGCTTCTGTGACTCTTGGGACTGAGGAACTGAATATTTTGATTCCGTTAATTCACTTAAATTAAATTTAAATACCCACACATGGCTAGTGGTTCTTACACTTGACAGCATAGAGTTGAAGAAATGTTTTTGAACTTCTAAATGTGTATAAATCTCATTTTCCTCATTTAAAAATGTCCTTCAATCTGGAATACGGTCTGGGTGCTGTGACACATCTGGAGATATTTGTGAGTGCTAAAGTGAAGCTGAAAAATGTGAGTCCAGAGTTAAAAATAGACACTCCAATGGCTAGTGGGCTTGGAATGGTCAGCTTTGCAGACAGGCTCATCCCAATCTCCAGGATCTAGAAATATAATCCTTGCGTGAAAAGCCATGCTCACTCATCCATCATCCTGTCATTGCTTCAAAAGACCTTTAGTCTGGATGTCTTGTATCTATTTCTTTGGTTACTGTACCTGTCCATTTGCATTTCACATCATACCTCAACTGGAATCCACGCCCTGAGGTAGCCCACATTTCATCTGACTGCACTTGCGGAACTAATGCAAGTGTTAATTACAGCTATCAATTAAAAACGTAGTTCATCATAAAAAACATCCTTGAACTTTTTGGAGTTCAGAGAATCACAGTAGACAGGTGCCTGGTAGAGTGGGGACAGAGTCCCGGGTATTGCCACCCAACTCTCCCTCACCAGGGTAACCTGTTCTCATGTCTCACTCTCAGAATCCAGTGGAAGAAGAGCCGCAGAACCACTGTCATCCTGGCATGATAAAGACCACTTGAGACACACATTTTTCAACTTCACTTTAGCACTCACAAATATCTCCAGATGCGTCACAGCACCCAGGCCATAATCCAGATTGAATGACATTTTTAAACGAGGAAAATGAGATTTATAGATTTACTTGCCAGTTTCCGTGTTTTGATCCCCATACTAAGCACCATATATTTGACACGCGTTATCTAGGATGCTGTCTGATTGGGCTTCCCAGGGAAATGACAGCCCGTGATTCTCTGTCCCAGCTACAGGATCTCTGAAATTAGCCGTCCTCACGCCACGGATCTGAAGAGGAGAAGATTGTCTTTTCTCCTTGAGAGCCCATATTCTATTCCACACACCAGCTATGAAGTTATTTTATTGATCACACGGGATCGGAGGTCCTGTTGAAATGTGATCTCTCCAAGCGAGACCCTTAGCAAGTGGTGTAGGCAGCTCTTAAATATTTGTTCAGCCTGTGGCTGTGCTTTAAGCCAGTTAAAGGGCGCGGGATAAACACAGCAGACCTGGTGCACAGGCTTCCAGAGATTTCAGGAGACGAACGGGGGCTGCTACGCAGGGAAGGGAGGCTGTACTCTATGAATTATTGGCATGAATATGTCAATATTTATCACTCCCAAGGAAAGACAAAGAAACCAAAACCAACCAGGGCTTTCATGAACCACACACAATCACGTGTAATACAGGTTCCCAATGAGTGTTCCTTGAGAACCCAGTCTAATCTGTCAGGGCTCTTTGTTTACAATTCAAGAGACGCTGATTCCAATTACATTAAGGGAAAAAAAGAATTTCTATGGAACAGTGGTCTTAACCCTGAATATTCTTTAGAATCACCTGCGAAACTTTTTTCAAATGCCAGTGCCCAGAGAACATTATGATTCGGTTAAAAAAAAACAAAAAAATTTCTGGGCGTTGAGCTTTGAGAATCAGTATTTTTTAAGCTTCCCAAGGAATTTTAATTTGCGAAGGGGTTGGGCATCACTTACCAGAAGGTCTGGAAAGTTCTTGGTTGGGGGAAGACTGGAGAATCAGACTTAGGCACAGAAGCCCTCAAAAGCCCAAGGGAGGGTTCCATAGCCAGGGACCCCCACAGGGATGAATGAGTGTCCGAGGGCAGAGCTCCAAGGGACAAGGCAATTGTGCCCAAACATGGCCAGGCCCTCCGGCTGCCAGGCTGGAGGAAGGAAGCAGCTGCCCTAATCCCTCGGCCCCTGAATGGGAAGCAGGCATCAGAGCTACCTCCCTCTTGCAGCTCTGCACAGCACAGGCAAGATGAGTTCCCCACAGCTAAAGGGAAAAATGGGTGCTTGGACCTCCAAAATGTTCTCTGCAGCCATTTTGTCTGGATGTCACCAGATGTGTGATGGAATAGAAGAATGCATATTAGTCCAAAGTCTGTGGGCTCATCAACCCATGAATGGATAAAAAAACTGTGGTATATATATATATACACACACACACCATGGAATACTACTCAGTCATAAAAAGGAACAAAATAATGGCATTTGCAGCAACCTGGGTGGAATTGGAGACTTTTATTCTAAGTGAAGTAACTCAGGAATGAAATGGCGAACATTGTATGTTCTTACTCATAAGTGGGAGCTAAGCTATGAGGACACAAAGGCAGAAGAAAGAATGATACATTGGACTTTAGGGACTTGGGGGAAAGGGAGGGAGGGGGTGAGGGATAAAAGACTACACACTGGGTAGAGTGTACACTGCTCGGGTGATGGACGCACCAAAATCTCAGAAATCAGCACTGAAGAACTTATTCATGTAACCAAACACCACCTGCTCCTCTAAAAACTATTGAAATTTTTTTTAAAAGTAAATCTAATTACCAGCGCTACAATAATTTAAAAAGTCTGCAGGCTAGAAACAAATTGTATAAGGTCTTTGAACCCAAGAATGGATATAGGATATGTTTTTGTTTTTCAAAGCATTTTTAAAGTAACCTCAAAGCCTCCCATGCCATTGTGTTTTCTGATTTACCATTCTAATGATTTTAGAGAATACGATTCTGTAGCATTGGATACATCACGATGTTGTATCTATCTAGTTTTGGAACTTTTGTCATCATCCTGAAAGGAAATCCTAAACCCAGTAAGCAGTCACTCCCCTCCCTCAACCCCCAGCCCCTGGCAGCCAGTAGCCTGCTTTCTGTCTCTGTGGGTTTGCCTATCTGAGCATTTCATTGAAATGGAGTCATAAATCTGTGGCCTTTGTGTCTGGCGCCTCTCACTTAGCATGCTTTTGGGGTGCATGACACTGTAGTGGGCATCAGTGCTGCATGTCTCGTTATGGATGAACAGAATGTGCTACGGCCATACCGGGAATATACCCCACCCATTGTTTCTTAAGAGGAGCATCTTGCAGGAGCTGTGCACCATGACGCTCATTTTTACAAAGCCGAAGACAGGAAACACAACCAAGCACATTTGAGTGACTGTGTCCAGAAGCAGTATGCTCTGTCCTCTTGTCTCCATGGCCCCACCCGTTACTAAAAGTTCCCTTGTGGTCACTGGCGTGACCTGGGCCATGTGCCCCCAGAACAGGGGTGGCCTCAGCGCTACCTGACCTCGTCATGTAGCCTGGGTGTGGACAAGGCCTTGTTTCTCACAGGAAACCTCCTAGTGCCAAGAGAAGGGGCTGCGGACGCGAAGGAGGCACAGATGCAAGATGCCCAAAGTAAACAAACGTGCTGCAGCTCCCGGTGAGGCTCTGAGACAGGTGGGCCGGCAGGACCTTTGTCTATGACTAGTGGCCTGGCTTGAGATCTGGGTAACCGTGATAATAGTGATTATAACACACACTTGCATGGCGCTCTCCCGTGCTCTTCAAAGCCTTCCATGAACCCACTCAATCCTCCTTCCCCTAGAGAGTGGGGATGCAAATTCCATTCCCGCAGGCAGGGCCGTGCTTAGCAAAGGGTTTCCTTGTAAACAAATGCCCCTCAAGCCAGGTGTTGAGGCTTTTCAAGGTGGCCGTCATGACACTGATGCTCCCAATCTATCCCTTCTTCCCCCACATCAACATTTCACACAGTTCCTAGTTTCAGCTTCAAAGGCAAACCTTGGGTCTTAGATAAATTGGGGTTTATTTTCCCGTCACTCTCTGTCCCCTCTGCCCATCACTCAGAGGCACGTGCTGTTTACCACTCAGAACATGCTTAGGATCCACGCATCAATTTCAGTTTAAAAATCTATCTCGCACATACGCAGAGCAAATTAAATCAGATTAAGCAGAAATTGCCTTAAAGGGAGTTAATATTCTGACTAAATTCCTGCGTGAGGAGGCCCCGCTAACCAGCTCTGCCACATTTAACCTAGTATCTGGGTCAGATTCCTGAACAAGGCAGGGCTCCCTTGGGTATCTTTTTAGAACTGGCCCTAGGAAATCTCATTCACCTTACAGCTCTGGATTTCAATTTATGGCAAGGGTTTGCTGCCCACCAGAACAACGGAATAATAGCAAACGATTTTCAATGGGTGGATGGGTTTAGGATATTGTCTATTCAAAATGTGAAAAATGCATACAGTGTTTTGGGAGCGTTTAAAATGGAGGCAACTATTTTTATAGCTAGAAATTGGAAAATACTCAAAAGCCAAACAAGAGGGGTGGAATAATGCCTCCTCCCAAAAAAAGTCACACCCTAATGTCCAAAACCTGTGAAATATGGCACCTAACGTGGCAAGGGGAACTTTGCAGATGTGATTAAGGAACTTGAGTGAGCGATTACTAAAGATGGAGGAAGGGGCCATGACCCAAGAAATGTAGTGGCCTCTAGAAACTGGATGGATTCTCCTCTGGAGCCTTCAGCCCAGCAAGACCCATTGTAGTCTTCCGACCTCCATAACCTGGAGATGGTAACTTTGTATCATTTGCAGTAATTTGTCACAGCTGCAATAGGAAACTTACACAGCTCTGGAGTCCACTGGCCCTGTTCAGATCACCCACATGCACCCCGGCACCGCAAATCCTCTCCTGCAGGGTGGAGGTCATGAGCATACCTACTCCACAGGACCATTTTACACATTAAATGAGATGGTGCCTGGAGAGGCACCTGGCCCATCATGCAATGTGTGTAAGTCATCATTAGAGCCAAAAAAGGAAGGTGCTATGCACCAGAAAATGCAAAATTTTGAATTTGTAATGATAGCAAGGATATAAATCATGATCGTGTAAACAGCAGGCTTATCACAGAGCTGGGTTTTTTGTAGCAGTGACAGATTTGCAAGTTAGAGCTACTTCACTTGAACGTGGAGCTAATGGTATTAGGATGCTCTTTTTCATTTTGTTCATTCATCCATCCATTCAAACAGCAAGCATTTGAGAACCCCCGATGCCGGGCTCTGGGCTCTGGGCGGGACCCTGGGAAGCCGCATGCCTCCATGCTGTCGCTGCGTAGAACCAGAGCTCTGCTGATTGAATATACATGAACTATAAAGAGGCTCCAAATGAGGAGATCATTTTGGGCCCTGCAATCTGAGGTGAGTCCTTTGCAGTCTCTGGACGATGCTGGAAATTGTCGCGTTGTTCTATAATGCAAAAGGGAAAGAGATTTTATTCCCACAAGTCTGAGCTTTTTGAGATGGGAACTGTTCTATTTTGTTCTCACTTCCCAGAGATAAAACCAAAGCCTTTTTATTTATGCTGCACAAGCTCAATACTTTATTTGCCCTTCACCATTTTTTTGCAAGTAAATTTCTTTCTCCCCGCAGTTTTCCCGCAACCGGTTGGTCTGTGATTCTCGCAGTGTCTCTTTGCCCTTGGGGGCGTGTTCCTCCTTCCTGCTTGTTAGCCAGGCCTGGGGAAGGACGGCATCCGTCACTGCTGATGCCCCTGCTGAAACCCCCGCAGGCGCGGCTGCACCTCAAGCCCGGCGGGGCGAGGACGCTGAGCTGCAGACAGCGCCACCTAGCGTCCCAGAGCCACGGTGCGCCGGCTGTGCGCATCGCTGGGCGAGACTGAAATGGAAAAAAATAGATCTTTGTAAATCACCACCTCATTTTGTTCCTAGAGCTCTGTGTGTATCTGAAAGCTATGTTGGAATTTGCAGGCAGTAGCAAACTATGAATTAAATAGAATTAATAAATGCATGCCTGTATATTGATATGTTCAACAGAACCATATGAAATTACCATTTAGACATCAAAAAATGGATCAACCTAATATTTGTATAGGGGAGCTGGAGAAACAAAGGATATATATATATATTCTCATTCCAGGGAAATTCTGATAATGTGGGAGGTTTTCGTTGTTGTCGCTTGTTTTGTTTTGATTTTTTGAGAGGGAGTCTTATTCTGTGGCCCCGGCTGGAGTGCAGTGGCGTGATCTTGGTTCACTGCAACCTCCGCCTCCCGTATTCAAGTGATTCTCCTGCCTCAGCCTCCCCAGTAGCTGGGATTACAGGTGCTTACCACATCTGGCTAATTTTTGTATTTTTAGTAGAGACAGGGTTTCACCATGTTGGCCAGGCTGGTCTTCCACTCCTGACCTCAAGTGATCCGTCTGCCTCTGCCTCCCAAAGTGCTGGGATTACAGACGTGAGCGACCGCATCCAGCCTGATAATGTGTTTAAGAGTAAGTAACAGAGTTAAGCAATCTGGCTCCTGAACTTCATAATAAAGCTATTTATTTATTTATTTATTTATTTTTGGTAACATGTTTGTTGTTTTTCATAAATGTCGGACTCCTACTCCCTATGGCTGCCTCACCTCTGCTTTTTCTTCACTGGCCAGGTGCAGGCAGGAGGGAGGATACTCCACGCCCCGCACGGCCCGTCGTTTCCCAAACCATCTGCCGACCTCAATTCCGGACTCTCTGAAGGAAGACCTTGATTGGCTACTCCTGCCCAATGGGGAGCACCCCTCCAGGTCACATGTCGATGCTAGGTCAAACAGCTGAGGCCAGGAAGGGCTGTCACTCACCTGCTTTTCTCCCCTCCCTCCCTGCCACCAGCCCAGCCTAGGTTGCCGCAGTCCCCATTGCCTTTGTGTGGGGTGCTCCGCGGCCTCTCCTCTCAGTGCTGTCTCCTTCCGGAAGCCTTTCCAGATCCCACCACGGAATGTGGGACGTCCCCCCACCCACACAGTCTCTGCCAGGAATTTTGTCTTCTGTCTTAACAGTGTTTGCCCTGCAAGCCGGGCCCCTCTGGCCTGCTATGTCTCCGTGCCCCGGGTGTCTAGGCCCACCCACAGTGTTGATAATGAAGATATCTGCTGCAGACAGGGCACTTGTCCTTGTCCCATGCCTGGAGAGCAGCACAGATTTCAACAGACACTTCCCCAGAGAAGATATACAGATGGCAAATACGCACATGCAAAGGCATTCAGCGCTGTCAGCCACAGGGAAATGCAAATTAAAGCCACTGATGAGACAGGTCACACACCTATTAGAATAAATGGGAAATTAAAAAAAAAAACAGCTAAAACAAAACAATAAACTGGCAAAACCAAGTGCCGAGGAGGATTTGGAGCAACTGGAACTCTCTTGTGTTACTGGTGGGAATGCAAAATGCAGCAGCCACTATGGAAAACAGTCTGGGAGCTTCCTATGAAGTGAAGCCTACAGAGTTGCCACATGACCCCACAATCCTACTCTTAGGTGTTTATCTAACAGAAACAAAATATATGTCTATACAATAGACATGTGTTGATAACAGCCCATAGTCCTACTTGTAATCACCAAATACTGGCAACAATCCAAGTGTCCCTTAGCAAGGAAAACAATAACAACAACAAACTACTGAAGCATTTAACAACTCTCAGAACTGCACACTAAAAGGGTAAATTTTACTGACCGTAAGTGATATTTTCATTTTTAAAATGCCTTTTAGGGCTTTTTCTGTATTGGCAAATTCCCTGATGCCTGTCTGCCCCAACTGGTAAAACAACAGCAAATTTCTAGAATGTTCTTCTTCCTCTCCCAACCCTGCTCCCATTCCCCATGCTGTGAAGGAGTCTCCATGCCTAGGGTTAGGTTGACCAAATGATGGCTTCCCTGCTTCTGAGCAAAGTGTATCCAAGGTCGAGTCCACAGGCCTGTCTGGAATCTCCACCAGGCCCAGCCCCCACACACTTGGCACCTGCTGAGCAAAGGGCATGTTGAGTGTCCACTCTGAGCTCAGCATGGCACTGGGGGCCTGGGGCTAGGCTGGCAGAAGGATTCCCTAGACAGAGAAGGCAAACTGCGTCAACATTCCAGCAACAGATCTCCTGCCTAGTAAAACCACAACAGTGCACAAATAAACATTGCTATACACTCTTGAGAACTTGCTGCCAGCCAGGCAGGGGATAAGCACTGTGGGGAGCCCCTCATCCAGTGTTCACCACAGCCCTTATTGTCCCCATTATGTGGGACAGAAAACTGACATGGGGTTCTCAGTTACTGCTGGAGGGTGACCTACTGACATTCGGGCCTGGGGCTGGCACTGCCACAGTGAGTGTGTAAGCCCCCAGGCACACTGACAAACCTGCCATGGACTTAATGTATACCCCTGAAATTCATGTGCTTATACTCTAACCCCCAGCATGATGGTATTCAGAGATGGGGGCTTGGGAAGGAAATCCAGGTTAGATGAGGTCATGAGGGTGGGGCCCCGATGATGGGCTCTGTGACCTTAAAAGAAGAGAAAAAGAAACATCTCTCCATGCACACCTATTGAGAAAGGCCATGTGAGGATGCAGCAAGAAGGCTGCTGTCTGCAAGCCAGGAAGAGAGCCCTCACCTGGAACCATACTGGCTGGAACCTCAGTCTTGGATTTTTCAGCCTCCAGAACTCTGAGAAATAAGCTTCTGACTTGCATGTATCAAACTCTACTCCTCACCAGCTGCCTGCAAAAGACTTATTATCATTTCTTTTCAAAATGGAGTGAGGCCAACTTACCCCTGCATACCTGGCACCTGCCATGTCTCCCTTGGTCCCCACTCTGGTTCTTGGTCTCACACTGTGGTGGGCTTCATTGAGACACTGAGATTCACTTTCATCCCAAGTGCCCTGCTGGCTTCTGACGTCTCCCTTGCTTACTCCGAAAGCCTTCCAGGTGTGTTCAGAGGATGGTGTGTGGCCCCAAGGCAACTCTTCCACCAAGAAAGGCTAATCTTCAGGAGATCTCTTCAAGGGAGGCTGGGCCTGGGGGGCAGGCAGCAAACCCAAGCTGAACCAGGTTAACAAAGGTTGACCCAGGCCAACTCAAACTACTCCATGTCAGCCCAGGCCCAACCCAAGCTAAACCAGGTCAACAGGGGTCAACCCAGGCCAACTTAAGCTAAACTAGGTCAACAGAAGTCAACCTAAGCCAAAGCAGATCAACACAAGTCAACCCTGGATAACACAGGCCAATTGAGGCCAAACCATGTCTATCTACCTTGGCTGGGCTTCAGCAGCATTCACCTCGACTAGGTGAATGGGGTAGCTGCATCTCACAGACCTGAGGAAGCCAGAGGTGCAGCCCAGGGCCTTTGAATGCTCTTGAAAGGCATGCTTCTCCCAATTAAACACTGCCCATTAAAGGATCTAATGGGGATCAGCATCCAGGAGTTGCCAAAAAGGCCCTGCCAGGCTCACCCTAACAGCCCAGGTTCATACCAACAGCCCAGGCACACCCAACAGCCCGGGCACATCCCAACAGCCCAGGCACATTCCAACAGCCTAGACTCACCCCAACAGCCCAGGCTCACCCCAACAGCCCAGGAATACCTCAACAGTCCAGGCTTACCCCAACAGCCCAGGAACACCCCAACAACCCAGAAACACCCCAACATCCCAGACACACCCCAACAGCCCAGGCTCACCCCAACAGCCCAGACACACCCCAACAGCACAGGCTCACCCCAACATCCCAGGCTCACCCCAACATCCCAGGCTCACCCCAACAGCTGGATCATTTGCCAGCACACTGTACCGCTGGATCATTACGCTGCCAGCGACTTCACATCATTTTCAAAGCACTGCTTAATTTCAATAATGATAAAGCTTCCTGGCCTCTGAAAAATAAGTGTGAAGCCTCTCCACATGCAGGCAGAGCCAGGGAAGGGAGCAGTGTCAGAGCTTGGCCTCACCCTCCTGCACGGCTTCTGTTCTCCCTAATTTGCGTTTGCCCAGAGCGACAGGAAATCCAGAGGCTGCAGATGCGTTACTGACTTGCAACCCCCGTCAATCGCGATGAGGTTTTACATTATTGGATATGAGTTTGGGGTGAATTATTCAGGTTTCATATTTTGATGAATGGGGGAAAATGCAACACAGAACCCTGTGCATGTGTGAGTGTGTGCATGAGTGTGTGAGTGTGTGTGCATGAGTGTGTGCATGTGAGTGTGCACGTGTGTGTGCCTGAGTGTGTGAGTGTGACTGTGTCTGTGCGCGCATGTGTGTGACTGTGTCTTCATGAGTGTGTGTGAGCTGCGCATGAGTGTCTGCATGAGTGTGTGTGTCTGAGTGTGTGCATGAGTGTGTGAGTGTGAGTGTGTGCATGAGTGTGTGTGTGCGTGCATTTCAGGGAAACAAATGTCACCATTAGCAATCCCCACTAATACCATCCTGTGAAGAATTTTCTGCAAATCTCTTGTGCATGGCACGTAAAGGAGTGGGAGCTCCCCATGAGAGATGTGGCCCATCTCTCTGAGAGACGTTTGCCTTTCCTTAAACAGCAGTAACAGCATTATGATACCCGCTGCTCTAGTTGTGGAACGGTTATTTTACAAAGTTTTCAGGGAAAATCTGTGTGCTGTCATGTATTGTACAAACAAGGGTGTGCCATTCATTCTGTCATGGAAAAATACCTACTATTGCACTGTCTGGGAAACAGGTTTTCAATAATAAACAAGACCTCGGGGCCCCCCAAATCTCATGGTGCTTCCCGGTTGCTATGGACCAACATCGGAGCACCCTTTCTAACTGCCTGATGGAAACGTAAGCAGTGGCTTTGTGGTTATTTTCAGGCGAGAGCTGAGTATCACCAGACAGCTCCATTATCACCTCTGATAAATCGGGAGACTCGCCTGGTGACACTGCGTCTCCACTGTCCCTCCCATCTGTAAATAAGGGGTGGCCTCCTTGCTCCGAGACAGCTGACCTTGGCAAGAAGACTGGGCATCTCAGGCCTTCAAAAACACTGTCATGGAGGGATGTGATTTTGTTTCACAACATTTCCTTCCTCCCGGATTTATGTATTCGCTAATCACCTGTTCAGGACACTTGCCTTTTCTACCTATTTAGATAGCCTGAACCTGTGCCTGGGTCAATTGGCTACGCACCGCAGTTGGTGAGAAACCAGCTGCACTTAAAAGCTGATCTCTGGTCTCCAAGCTTAGCTGGCTTTAATGGTGTTATTACTACACCTCCTCCACCTCATATTATTAATTTCATTTATAGCAGAACCAATAACTCATCCATTCAAGGCAGTTTGTCATGCATACCTGTAAATAGATTGAAAGTTTGCTGAAGCATGCCGGGTAAACGCGACTGCAGCGTCTGCTTGTCTCCTGGAATCGCGCCAAGTTCTTTAGATTTGGGCGATATTTTTTAGAATGCATATGAATTTATGCTACAAAGGCAACCTCGCCACCTCAGCCCCCGCCGCCGTCACCCCTGAAATTCCATTTAGTTTCAATTTTACTGCTCCAGCCCGGCTCTGTTTGAGCTGCACCCTGTGAAGGTGAAATGTCACCGCCATCATTTTTGTATTGATTTAGAAGAGTCGCCTCGGTGTGCACCGGCTCCTGCGGGTTTCTGTTCAGTGACCTGAGCTGAAAGTACCTCGCTCTGTGCAAGGTGAGCAAAGGGAGCTAAGACTACCCCGGAGGAGGGGCCCACGGCAGCAGGGGAAGGGGCCTGCAGGGCACAGGGAGGCAGGGTGAGCTCCCACCCACAGTGCTCCCCCAGGGGGTCTCGAGTCACCAAGAAAGGTTCTTGGTGCAGCCAATGTGAATAATTAAAGGGGTTCTGCATATCTGGAGCAGAACCTATGCTTAGAACAGAAAAAACTGAAAGATTCTTTTTATTTTAAGGCTCCATCTAAAGGAAAGTAAAATGGATGCCTAGGAGTGTTACAGATATTTGTACCTTTTGACACCAGCTCTATTTCCCAAAGTCACAAATGCCATAGTGCAAATTCAGGAGTTCCCTAGGCTATTAGGGCTGGACCCCAGACCTTGGGCTGAGAGCCACAGCTCAGTGTCACTGTCTCATGGATGCGGTGGTTTTGGCCTTCCCAGCATCCACCACTGCCGCCTTCTGGTAACAGACCCTCAATTTTCAGTGGGAGATTTCACCCTCATCAGTGAGATTTGAGTTGACTGACTCCACCCCGACCTCCAGTTGTGGTCCTGTGGCTGAGACCTGGCCAATCAGAGCATCCAGTCATCCTGGCATAGTGACAGGCTCAGAGAGAGCTACAGTAACCAGGTTAGTCCAATGAGGCCTTTTTGCCAAAATAATTAAATATGCCCAGCTCCCTGCTGCTGGAGTTGCTGAGAAGGTAGGGTATAAACTTAGAGCCGCTGGTGGCATTCTTGCTACTAGAAGGAGAAAGCTTCATTCAAAGTGAAGCTACTGTGAGCAAATCGAAAAGGAGGTAAAGCCCACAGGTCAGGAGAAATCAATTGAGCACCTGGATCTAGCCATGCCTGAATTCAGCCACATCTGTCTCGGCTTTTGAATTACTTAAGCCAACATATATACTTTTTTAAAAATCATAAGCTAGTGTGAGTTGGGATTCACTCTTTTCTGGTGAAAAAAAGATCCTGTTGATACAAAGGAGAGCCCTAATACCAAGATCAGTCACCTCCTGACAACTGTCAAGCTTTCCTTACGACCACGAAAGTCCGATTCTAAATTCCTGGTAGATTTTGGATTCCTCCAAGTGCTGTCCTTTGTAAAATCAGTCCCTCAAGGTATTAGAGTGCAAAGTGATCTGATTATTTGGAGGAAATGTACCTTTTTTTTTTTTTGAGACACAGTCTCCCTCTGTCACCCTGGCTGGACTGCAGTAGCGCAATCTCGGCTCACCGCAGCCTCTGCCTCCTGGGTTCAAGTGATTCTCCTGCCTCAGCCTCTTGAGTAGCTCAGATTACATTCATGTACCACCATGCCCGGCTAATTTTTGTATTTTTATTAGATATGGGTTTTTGCCATGTTGACCAGGCTGGCCTTAAACTCCTGGCCTCAAGTGATCTGCCCACCTCAGCCTCCCAAAGTGCTGGGATTACAGGCGTGAGCAACCATGCCCGCCAAAATGTACCATTTTAAAATAAAAAGGGAACGGCTTTTCCTCCAGGAGTTTTCTTTGCACCTGGTGTCACTATTCCTCCAGCGTTTCCAGCCTTCCCCTCCACCCTCTTCTTCCCGCTTTGGAGGCAGCTGGCTCTTCCTCCAGCCCACAGATGCATCTTTACTCCCAGCCCTTCAGCTCATGCCCTTGGATTCAGGGAAGAGGTGGACAGCCAAGCCCTTTGCCCAGCGGCTGCCGCTGGCTCCCCTCTATCAGTGGCCTTAGATAATGTATGTGAATACACATGACTCAAGCTGAACTATTAATTTTACTTTATTTTGCATACCAGAGTCAATGACATTTTGAACACAACAGGAAAATTTATGTGAATGAATATGCACCATTGTGTAAAAAGGCTATGCAAATACAAGCCCCTGGAGGTGGCTATGCTGCCATTGAATTTTCCACCATGGGGGGCCTGTGTCCTGACTTTGGTTTAGACCTCAGAAAAACAGAAAATCAGAAAATACTTGGGTTTCTGATTGCAGCAAAGATGCTGACTGGGTTGGTAGCCCCTTGCTTCCCTTTGAATGGAAGCTTTTATTGCTTCAGAAGATGCTGGGAGGTAAAACATTCGATTTCAGTTGTATGGTTTGAAAACAAGAACTGGATTTTGATCCTACGCAAATGTGGCTAAAGCCTTCTGTGTGCCCTCTGCCCAAATGCGCTACTTGGAGTGACTTCCCTCTGCTAATTTTGGACTTGATTTATTCTTCCTTTTCTAGTTCCTTGAGGTCTAACATGGAGTTGTTGATTTGAGAGTTTCTTCTTTTTTAATGTAGGCATTCATCGCTATAAACCTCCCTCTTAGCATTGCTTTTGCTGTACTCCCTAAGTTTTGTTGTGTTGGGTTTTCATTTATCTCGGGATATTTTCTAATATATCCCCCTTTGGATTTGTCCCTTGGCCCATTGGCTGTTCCAGGGTGGGAGGTTTAATTTCTACATCTCTGTGAGTTTCCCAGTATTCCTTTCACTGTTGATTTCTAGTTTTATTCTATAGTGATTGGCAAAAATACTTGGTGTGATCTCAGTCTTCTTCAATTACTTAAGACTTGTTTGGTGACATCATCTGTCACCTGTCCTGGAGAATGCTCTCTATGCTTGAGGGGGGACGTATCTGCAGCCCCATGTTCACTGCAGTAACATCCACAATAGCCACCATATGGCAAGAGCCTAAGTGTCCGCCAATGGATGAATAAAGAAAGTGCACTCTATTCATACACTGTAAAAAGAAGGAAGTCCTGCCATATGCAACAACATGGATGAAACTGGAGAACATTACACTCATGAAGGAAGGCAGTCACCAAAGGACAAATACCGCATGATTCCAGTTATAGGAGGCTCCCAGGGAAGGCAAATTCACAGAGACAAAAAGTAGAATGGTGGTTTCCAGGGGCTTGGGAAGGGAAAAATGTGAGCTGCCATTCAGCGGTACTATGTTCTGGTTCCATGGCATGACTAAGATCAAGGATCTGTTGCACAACATTGTATCTACACTAAACAGTGCTGTATCATTGTGTCTATGCTAAACAGTGCTGTATCGTTGTGTCTACGCTAAACAGTGCTGTATCGTTGTGTCTACGCTAAACAGTGCTGTAT
>NW_026652307.1:326572-327710 GCF_009828535.3 Hylobates moloch | reverse complement strand
GTGTCTACGCTAAACAGTGCTGTATCGTTGTGTCTACGCTAAACAGTGCTGTATCTTTTGTCTACGCTGAACAGTGCTGTATCGTTGTGTCTATGCTAAACAATGGTGTCTTGTACACTGAAAAGTTTAAGAGTGTAAGCCTCCTGTTAAGAGTACTTACCACTAAATAGAAAAAAGTAAATAAACAAATAAATTTGCATTTAGTTTTTAAAAGATTATTTTAGAAGTAGGGAGAGAGAGAAGGTGGAGAAGCCAACAAGAGTGAGTTACTGAGCTGGTCCCTGATTGGGCACCTGGGGCTGGGGCGGGGGCCGGTCTCTCAGAACCAGAGAAACACATTCAGAAAAAGGCCTTTCCCTGTTCGTTTTGAATAGCACAGTTCTTCCATCCCATCGAATCACTCTGATAACCTGAGAGATTGGTTTTACAAAGGACAGGAGCCTGGGAGGGCACATCTGTCAACTGCTGATTGCCCCCAGGGGATTACCAGTATGCCTCCCCACACACACAGACACTCTCTCTCTCTCTCTCTCTCAGCTCAGCCTGCACACATCTGAGGAGCCCCTGAAGCCAGAAGACATGGCCAGGACTGAGAGGGGCAGCCAGTAGCTTGCGTGGGAGCAGCCCCCCACAGCAACCCCTGACATCAGCGGTGGACCTAGGCAATGCATCATGGGACACCAATGTATCCACTGTGACACGGAGACACCCTCCTTGACCATCCATTCATGGGACACCAGTGTGTCCACTGTGACACAGAGAAACCCTCCTTGACCATCCATTCATGGGACATCAGTGTGTTCACTGTGACACAGAGAAGCCCTCCTTGCCCATCCATTCATGGGACACCAGTGTATCCACTGAGACACGGAGACACCCTTCTTGACCATCCATTCATGGGACACCAATGTATCCACTGTGACACAGAGAAGCCCTCCTTGACCATCTATTCATGGGACACCAGTGTGTCCACTGTGACACGGAGAAGCCCTCGACCATCCATTCTGAACTGGCCTCTGCATTTTCCCTACCCTTTGGGGACCACTAGGGATATGACTGGGCTGGGGGACACTTCGAGAAAGAGCCAGCCTTGGGGCCACCACATTCACTTGCCTGGAATTGAACACTGTGGATCTGG
>NW_026652307.1:285227-326562 GCF_009828535.3 Hylobates moloch | reverse complement strand
AAGCCCTCCTTGCCCATCCATTCATGGGACACCAGTGTATCCACTGTGACACGGAGACACCCTCCTTGACCATCCATTCATGGGACACCAGTGTGTCCACTGTGACACAGAGAAACCCTCCTTGACCATCCATTCATGGGACATCAGTGTGTTCACTGTGACACAGAGAAGCCCTCCTTGCCCATCCATTCATGGGACACCAGTGTATCCACTGAGACACGGAGACACCCTTCTTGACCATCCATTCATGGGACACCAATGTATCCACTGTGACACAGAGAAGCCCTCCTTGACCATCTATTCATGGGACACCAGTGTGTCCACTGTGACACGGAGAAGCCCTCGACCATCCATTCTGAACTGGCCTCTGCATTTTCCCTACCCTTTGGGGACCACTAGGGATATGACTGGGCTGGGGGACACTTCGAGAAAGAGCCAGCCTTGGGGCCACCACATTCACTTGCCTGGAATTGAACACTGTGGATCTGGGATTGCCTTTAGTAAACCATCCATCCTACCTTTCATTTGCAAGATGAGCTTAGAGAGGAGAATAAATTGGGCAGAACCTGCTGCCTCCTGCTCCTGGGATAAGTTGCCCCCACCGAGTAAAGTTTGGAAAGTCTATTCCTTCCTCGGCTGTATGTTCTTGCTCATTCTGTCCTTGCTTTGTGGGTTTTCTATGTGTAATGAGGTAGGGAGAGCAAGCTCCGTGGATGCTGCCCCTCCAATGCAGCTGCCGCACAGTGGTGGCCCTGGGGCCAGCGTCATGATGTCAGCCTCCAATTGTCAGGGGAAGCAGAGGGCTTTAGAATTACAGAAGCTTCATCCCTGGCTTGGTTCCTACATTGATTCTCTTAGAGCCAATTAATGTCCCATTTTCCCCAATATATCTTTCTCTTAGGGCACTATGTCTAATGCTGGGAACAATAAGAGGCAACATTCTCTGTTTTCCTTTGCTTGATTACTACCCACTCAACTCACACACGGCCCACCTCCTGAGCAACTCTCCAGACTCATTTGAGGCAGCTCAGTCTTTAAGAAAACAACAGGGCAGAGTCCCAAGAAAAGACATGTAACCCATATTTTAGCCTCTTGAAAGGCATCGTTTCACTCCTTTTTAAAAAATCTTTTCCCTTCCCTCCTCTTCCCCTTCCCCTACCCTATCCTTCTGTGGTTGAAAACCTGAGATACATGATTCCTGTCTTGTTTCTCTCCTGCAAACAAGAGTGTGAGCAGAGTAACGCATTCCATATGTGAAGGGCAGGTGTGGAGAGGGTGTGCAGGCAGCGTCAGTGCCTCCCGGGAATGGGCTACTTCCTTCCAGCTGTGTGAGCAAAGAAAAACCTCATTACAGACATGGTTGGTATTTCTAGGGTCTGAGTTCTGTGTCTGAGGCTGAATCAACTAGAGGTTGAGCCCATTGGCTGTTCTCTGTGGGCACAGGGAAGCATGGGGACCTCTGGCCACCCCATAGCCTCAAACAGCTGCCCGGGGCAGCCTCTGAGCTCCCCAGCATCAACAGCATGGTGGAAGCGAGAGTGGGTTTTCTTCCCATGTCTCACCCACCAGTGGTTAATTGGAAGTGAGAGTGGGCTTTCTTCAACCACCAGTGGTTAAGTGAGCAGGCTTTGGATACAAGGGTATGGGTCTGAGTCAACTGTGCCTCTTAAGTAGAACAGTGTTAAAGCTGGTTATCTACTGTTGTGCAGTGAATCATTCCATAGCCTAGTAGCTTAAAACAATCATCTTGGATTGTATCTCGCAATTTTGTGGGTCAGGAATTCAGACAGGGCTCAGCCAGATGGTTCATCTGTTCCAGGTGATGTGAATGGGGCTCATTTGGTAGTGCTCGGCCAAGGAATGGACTGGCCTAGAGGCTCTGGAGAACTTCAGGCTCATGCCTGCTACCTTGGCAAGGACAGCTGGAGGTGACCTACACGTGGCCTCTGCAGCACAGTGGTCTCAGGGTCCTTAGACCTCTTATAGAGCAGCTCAGTGTCCCAGACAAAATGGCCCAAGAGGCCCCGGTGTGAGCTGCATAGTTTCTCATGATCTAGTCTTGAAGATCTAGCAGTTTGATTGCATTGTATCCAGTGAACAAGCTGCTAAGGCTGGTCCAGATTTCAGAAGGGGACTCCATCCTCCTGTATCACTGATAGGAGCCACAAAGAACACCAGCACCTTCAGTCTACCACAGCAGAGCTACTTCCTCTCTGTTAAGTCTCATTTCTCCCTCAGAGAGTGGGAGCAAGAATGAAATGAGAGACTGTGCTTAAAGTACTCAGTCTGCAGCCTTTGAATAGGGTAGGAAGATGGCCCTTCTTTTCGTTGGTGCAGGAAGATTGGAGATTTCCTAGGTATGGAGCTTCTCAGAAACCTCAGACCAAGAGTCCAAGACCAAGAGTCCAAGTCACCTACCTAGGACCCGACTCTTCCTCCAGCTGTGAGAGAGAGCTCTCATACTTTCATGATATTCCTCCAAACAATGAATTTCAAGTGCAATAAATTGGATCTTTCATAGAGAAGACCATGGCACACTCACTAAAGATCATTATCTCTTAAAAGCAATGACTGTTGGTTGAGAATGTGTCTTTCCCAGCAATAATTTATAAATGAAAGGCAAATCATAATAGTCTTTGAGACTCCCCAAAGAAGGAGACTATTTATAAATGCAGAGTGCTTCAGACTTGCCAATTCCCCATGCTTAAGTTCCTAAGTGGGAGAGAGCAGGGCAATGTTGTTAATTGACATCTATAATATTGTACTGTGAGAGGTGCTCACAGGACTCCCTGGGACACCATGCATGCTACTTGCAGGCTGCAGGGGACAGCACGGTGGTGAGGGTGAGGCAGGATAGGATAGCTCCTAAATTGGGGCTTAGCCTGGGAGGGTTCTTGGCTTAGCCTAGGAAATAATTTAAGGGTGAGCTGGTGGTGTTAGACAGCAACTTTTATTGAAGTGGCCATGCACAGCAGCAGCAGAGGGACCCCTCCTTGTGAGGTAGGGCTCCCCCATAGATGGTGAGCCCAGAGCAGCAGCTCAGAGATGGTGCTATCCTCATATTTATACCCACTTTTAAGTTACATGTAAATTAAGGGGCAGATTATGCAGACATTTCTAGAAATAGGGTGGTAACTTCCAGGTGGTCAGGTCATTGCTATGGAAAGGGAGGGTAATACCTGGGTGTTGCCATGGTGATGGTAAACTGATGTGGCACACTGGTGGGCGTGTCTTATGGAAAGCTGTTTCCACCCCATCCCTGTTTTAGCTAGTCCTCAGTTTGGTCCAGTGTCTGAGCCCAGCCCCTGGAATTGAGTCCCACCTCCTACCTCAAGGGGACAGGGCAGGAGTTGCACAGTCACTCAGCCCTACCCCCAAGCTCACAGTCAAAGCTGGGGCAGAGTAACCAAATCCTTCTGGCCAGACAGGACGCAGAGGCTCGCTGTTGAAATGATAGGTGGGGCTGGCCATGTAGGGAAGGCAAGAAGCCATTAGCTTATCTGAAATTCATTTAGGGGGGAAGGTGGACAAGGAAGTGCCTCAGTCTCCACTATTCAAAACCCAGAGAGCTTGAAAGCAAGTGGTACATCCTTAAACTGGTGAATGGGTACACTCTTAAACTAGTGAATGGGTACGTCCTTAAACTGGTGAATGGGTACGTCCTTAATGTGGTGAATGGATACGTCCTTAAACTGGTGAATGGATACATCCTTAAACTAATGAATGGGTACGTCCTTAAACTGGTGAATGGATACATCCTTAAACTAATGAATGGGTACGTCCTTAAACTGGTGAATGGGTACGTCCTTAAACTGGTGAATGGGTATGTCCTTAAACTGGTGAATGGATACATCCTTAAACTAATGAATGGGTACGTCCTTAAACTAGTGAATGGATACATCCTTAAACTAATGAATGGGTACGTCCTTAAACTAGTGAATGGGTACATCCTTTAGTGAATGGGTACGTCCTTAAACTGGTGAATGGGTACGTCCTTAAACTGGTGAATGGGTACGTCCTTAAACTACTGAATGGGTATGTCCTTAAACTAGTGAATGAGTACGTCCTTAAAGTGGTGAATGGGTACGTCCCTAAACTGGTGAATGGGTACGTCCTTAAACTACTGAACGGGTATGTCCTTAAACTAGTGAATGGGTACGTCGGTAAACTGGAGAATGGGTACATCCTTAAACTGGTGAATGGGTATATCCTTAAACTGGTGAATGGGTAGGTCCTTAAACTAGTGAATGGGTAGGTCCTTAAACTAGTGAATGGGCATGTCCTTAAACTGGTGAATGGGTAAACAAATCGTGGGCCATCCATGCAGTGGGATATTATTCAGTGATAAAAAATGAGCTGTTGCTCCAGGAAAAGACACAGAGGAAACTCAAAATGCACATTGCTAAGTGAAAGAAGCCAGTCTGAAAAGGCTGCATGCTATGTGATTCCAACTGCATGACATTCTGAAAAAGGCAAAGCTATGGAGACAGTGAAGAGTGCTTGCCAGAGGTTTGGGGGAAAAAGAAATGAATAAGTGAAGCACAGAGTATTCTGTCTTATTTTATTTTTTTTAGAGATAGGCTCTTGCTCTGCTGCCCAGGCTAGAGTGCAGGGGCATAATCCTAGGTCATTGCAGCCTTGACCTCCCAGGTCAAGTGATCCTACTGCCTCAGCTTCCTGAGTAGCTGAAATACAGGTGTGTGCCACCACACCCGTCTAATTCTTAAATTTTTTTAGAGATGAAGTCTCACTATATTGTCCAGGCTGGAGGATGTTTAAGGCAGTGAAGCTATTCTTTATTATATTGTATTACTGGATAAATTTCACAAAACCCATACAATCCTATGACACAAAAAGTGAGCCCCAATGTGAAGTGTGGACCTCAGTGAATGATAGTGTATCAATACCGGTTTGTCAGTTCTAGCAAATGCAAGATGTTAACAAGAAAGTTGTGCGCCTGTGTCTGGAGGGGAAATGGTGTCTGGGAATGCTCCATACATTCTGCTAAATTTTTCTGTAAACCTAAAGCTGCTCTGAAATATAAAGTCCATTAATATTTTTTAGAGTGGTAGTGGAGAGGATGCAGGGCATGTACTATTCATAGTCTTCTATGAACAGCAGACTGCAGACTTTGTGGAGTTTGGAGGAAAGCAAAGGAGGCCCAGCCTGAAGCACCTGCTTCCACCTGGAACAGCAGACGAATAATCCACTGTGGCCCCTAGAACCCTGAACGTTGGGGTTCTGGGACCAGGATGGCCCTGTTTCTAATCTCAGAACCGACAGTGTCTGTGTTTTCACACCTATAAATTGAGGCTGATATTGCAAGTCCCACTCCGGCAGCAGGAAGATGAGCTGAGATGTTAGGTGTGAACGTGTGAGGTACCCCCAGGATTCGTGCCTCCCTGAGCCAGTCCACCTGGCATCTTTGTTCCAGGCCTAACTTCCCCGCTGGACTGTGAGGTCTGAGCGCCAGCAACCATGTCTCTTGTATCCCCAGCTGCCTCTGTGAAACATAGCCCAGCCCCTATGCATAGTCGGAGCCCTGAATTAATCAATGAATTTGGAGGATTCAACAGGGATGGGACAAGAGACTTTGAATCCTTCATATAGGACTAGGCTGAGCTCAGTTCCTCTGAGCCTGACATCTGTGCTGTTCTCACTTATCCATGCACATGAACCCAAGTATGCTAAACAAAGGCACTGATTGCCGCTGGACCAAAGGGGCCTTCCTCATCCCTGATTGATGGAGCTGGGCCTCTGTGGTCCTAGGAGAACCCCATGTCATCTCTGGAGAACACCCATGGTCCTTCTCAATCAGCCAGCCAGTTTTTGCTCTTCTTTTTCCTTCGTCATAGAATTCTCCGGAAGAAACCAGTCTTGAGACAGCAAAGTGTTGTCTGAATGTCAGAGATGCTTTTCATTCTCACACGATGTGTCCAAGCCGCACAGCTGAAGGCTGTGTGCAGATCTCAGCCTTCTGCTAGGGTCCCTCCACGTAGCCCCTTGGACCTCTTCCTTCTGCAGCTGTTGGGGGCAGAGAAGGGACCTTGCATCCTCCCAATCCATCCTCTGATGCCCCAATCCCCAACACCACTAATTTGTCTGCACTCACGGCCTCTTCTGCGTGCAGCTGGCCATCCGGACCTAGTCCATTGGGAGGAATCTTGTTCCTGGGATTGGTTTTCCCCATGTGGCTTGAGTGCTGAGTTGCCTGTTGAGTTACCCAGATGATCATGTCAGTATCACCCCACCTTCTTCCTTAGGGTCTCCTTTCTGCCTCCCATGTGGTGTCTGATCACTTGGAGGCCCCTCCTGGCTGTCCCTAGACTCCCACTGTCACGAGCCCTTCCCCGGGAAGGGGACACCCAACCTCCTCTGCACCCGTGCCCCACTTCCCCCATCACATCAGGCATTCACATGCCAACCCAAGGCGGCCCCTTACTGGAAAACTATCAAAACTTAAGTCTCAAGACGGTGTTGGAGCGGAAATATTTGGAAGTGACCGTGTGCCTTCCCCAGAAGACTAAATACTGATGTGCATTCTGAGTCACCCGGGGATATGTCAAGAATAGTGTCACTCAGGCCCTGATGATATTTGCTGAACCCGAATCTACAGACCCGGGCAGGGGTCCATGCAATCAGATTTTTAAGGCGCTTGTCATGCAGTCCCACCGTCAGTCAGTTCCCCTTCTCCCAGGAAGTGGCTCTCCAGTGGGGCATGTGTGTCTGAGAAGGCGGCATCTTCCACTGGCCTCTCCAGTTTCTTCTTCATTAGAGCTCCAACCACAGAGCCAGAAAGTGGAGCACCTAGGCTTGCTGGAGGTTTGCTTCCTGAGGTCACATACTCGGCGGGAAGCCCCCATGCGGCCTGGCACATGGCCTGGGCACTTCCATCCCACTCGCCGGGGATCCCAGCCACCTCTCACAGCCTAGGACTTGTGTTCTGCAGAAAGTGATCAGCTGTAATCCCAAAATTTGATAACAAAACCCAGTGAAAGATAACTTGAAAGGAGCCACCCAGCCCCTCCGTAGATGAGAGCCGTTTCCCCCAGGCCCTCATTACCCAGCAGACAGCCTCATACTCCAGGCAGATACGTTAGCACCGAAGACCTGCTCTCCACCTTCTTCCCCTCTCCTTGGTCTCTGGTATTTTATGGTCACTGTCCTATGACTCCTACTCCCAGCATCTCCCTTATTTTCTGCCTCCCTTTAAATCCAATGTTATCTACTTTACTGGTTAATTTGATTTCCTGTCCTAGGACTCTGGCTTTTATCATCTTCCTTGCACTCCCTCGACCCTTGCCTCTGGAACCCCAGGCAGATGGTGCATTCACAGGGACCCACCCTTGCGAGCCCTGCCCTGTTCCTTTTCATTCCTCCTTCCTTGTGGGGCGGCGGCTTGGGCAGGTGCAGCATCACGGGACCACTCCCCACTCTCGCAAGGCCAAGTCCTGGGAAACTCCTCTCCCCTCCCAGCTTTTGCAATCCTGTATTCAGATTTCTCTATTTGGCTATTTGCTGAGCCCCTGCAGGCCAGATGCTGTCCCAGGTGCTAGGGACAGAACATTGGGCAGGTAGGAGTGCCCCTGCTGCCCTTTGGAAATATTCAAGAAGCTCAGAAACAGAGCAAGAGGGGCGAGCAGCTGTCGCTACCTAGCAGCCTTGCTGGGGGTCCCGCAGGCCTCTCTGAGCGGAAGCCTGTGTGCTGAGCAGCCATCAGCCATCAGGGCATCTGGGGCCGAACGTTCCAAATGGCAAGTTCAGAGACCCAGATGCAGGAACCAGCTAGGGAGGAGTGAGAGGCCATTGGTTGGGAGTGGGGTGCAGTGTGGGGACACTGGACTGAGGACTCGGGCAGAGACCAGAGGGTTTAGGACCTGTGGGCTGTTATTGAGTGTCTACAGGAGGGCCCCTGAGGGCTTTAAGCCAGGACCGGGATGTAACAGTCTTGATTCAGCCTTCAGTGGGTCCCTCTGGGGCCTGGTTTGCAGAGAGAACCCAGTGAGGAGGAAACGGCAGAGATCCAGGTGAGCAATGATGGAGCTCCAATTTTCAGCTGGAGGGAAGTGGATGGACTTGGGATATGCTTTGGGATAAGAATCAACCACAAAAGGAAAAAAAGATAAAAATTAAAAGAAAAACATTCAGTTCTCTGCCCCACCTTAATGGTACCAGGATACGGGGTAGGTGAATGCATTAAGTCCCAGATGTGAAGGGCACAGCCCATCCCACTCTGGGGCGGGGATCCCAGGGAGCAGGTGCAGAGGACAGGGCCAGGCTGAGGGAACTGGGTCCCACGTCCCCCGTGGGACATGGGAGTGTAACAAAGTGCACTGTGTCTCAGGCTGACACTATTAGTCCACCCATGTCAGCAGCTCCCGCTTCAGCAGAGGTTACCCTGACCTCCTTTCTCCTCTGTCAAGCTGCTTCTATAAACCAGCCAGCAACAAGGCAGACGTGATGCGAGGTGGAGCCAGGGCCCTGTCGTTGGCGTCCCTGTGACACGTGTGTCTCTGCTCCCACCTCTGGTGTTCCCCCCTTTTTGACAGCAGACAAGAAACAAACAAGCAAAGCAACAACATGGAACAAACAAAAACCCTGGGGTCTCAGAACGGCCCCTCCCCATCTTCTGTTGCCGGGATGCATCTCCCTTCTCCAGCAGATCCGATACCTTTGATCGTTGCATGGTTTGACCGTTTCGTTCTGAATTTTTCCCCCTTGTGAATTGCATCTCCTGATCCATAGAAATTTCCAAAGATTCAAAGACCCCCAAGTCCCAGGGGAGTGAGAGAAGCAGCCTCACCTGGTTCTTCCTCAGAACCCAGCATGCATGGTGTGCTTCTTTGGAGCACAGTCATGACTAAGGCTGTAAGTCTGAACTCAGCCAGCCCTGGGTTCCAGGTCAAGCTCCTCCCCTCTTTTCATGCCTCAGTGTCTTCATCTGTATAATGGGGGAGTGCAGGAAGTACCCTAGGGTACAGTGCAGCCAGTAGGGGTCATCGTTGGTATCATTGCTTTATGGGTCCACCCCCTGGGGGCCCCTAGAGGGTTAGAGCCTAGGCCACATGCGGAGAGGGGAACACCCTGTTCCCCCACCCTCAAGGCTCTCGGAGTGGCCAGAGGGCGGACACACAGAAAGCAGCTCCACCACGCTGTGAGGAGAGAGGTGTCCACCAAGCCCTGCAGCAGCTGAAGCCAACACAGTGCTCTGAGAGAAAGGAGCTCCGGAGGGAGCAGCAGAGGCACAGGCACAGAGCCTGGATGGGGGCGTGTGCTTCTGGATGGACTAGAGGGTCAGGCTTCTGCTGGTGGTGAGTGGGCCGGGCTGAGCATGAGACTGGAAAAGGAAAGGAGACAGCCCTAGGTTGGAAGGGGACATTTGCATCTTTCCCCCTGGGATTTCTGCTTCCAAGGGATGCACCTCACAGCCATGACCCTGGGTCCTAAGTCACATTGCCTGGAGTAGAATCTCAGGCCACCCCGTGCCGGCGGGTGACCCACGCCAGGCTGCTCACATACCCAAGTCTGTCCTGTCTGTGGACCATGGGCACCACCACCTCCGTCTTATGTGAGGATCGCATGGGATCATGACTGAAAACCTTCGACACAGAACCTGCCACACAGTACAGAGGGATCCCTGTTCATGGAGGAAGATAGATTTTGAAAAACCTACAACAATAACTCTATCCCTTTCTTTATTCCCAGTGTAGCTTCACCCCCGCGGGTGAGCGTTATTGGAATGGAAGGCAGGGAGCGATTTGGACTGGTCTCTCTGCTACCTGCTCGCCCCTCTCAATCTCTCCTTTGCTTTTTGCTTTAAGATCGCTCTTCTCTACTGCATGCAGGGAGTTTTCTTGAGCTGGGTAGCAGGCTGATTTCATTCATTTCTACAGTGCCTCGAATATCTTCAATCGCCCACAAAGACAATGTTTTATTCTATGAACACACCTTTTGCCAACATCTCGCTGCTTTCTGTACAAAACAGCCTTTTTGTCTAACATTGAAGTGTCTACAATAATAACTATCAATAGGGAAGGAAACAAATTAACATCCAACGAATATAGGGAAATGTGGCCCTGATACAAGCACTTGGTTTTTGCTTCTAAAGATGAACCCCTTCCCAGACTCACCTCATCGAGAGGGAGACAGAAAAGACAAGTCTATCAAGCTTAGCAAACATCTGTAGTCCAATTACAGTCAACAGTTTACAGGTGTTGAGAGCAAACAGTCACTTACACACTACCTCCCAAATGCATTCTCTTAATCTCTCTTAGAAACGAACGCACACATTTTTCTAGGGCTCTTTATCCAAAGTGCAGAGAGACTAGCTCCTCCTCCAGGCCAGCTGTGGTCCTCCCCACACTGGGTGGAGCAATGGCAGGCCACAGCCCCACTGGCCAATGTGCCAAACACTGTGCCAGGGTTTCTCAGCTACCCCAGGCAGAGGCCCAGGCTCCACCCCTGGAGGTCCAGGTTCTGGAAATCCGGGTGGGGCATAGGAGAGAGCATTTTTCTGATGCTTCCAGCTGCTGCTGTGTTACGTGGGACATACTGTCTGTGGGACAGGCCATGATTCTCAAATGCTAGCGGCATGAGCATGGACTGGAGAGATTGTTACGAGGTCAGCTTCCAGGCCCCACTCCCAAAAGCTCCAAGTCCGTGGATTTCAGGTGGAGCCTAGGAACTGGCATTTTTCATGCGTTTCTCTATGATTTTGATGCAAATGATTGCAGACCAAAGGTGGGCGTGGCGGGGAATCCCATCAACATTCAGAATCAATGTAGCAGGTCTGGGGTAAGGCCTGAGTTTCTGCATTTTTAACAAGCTCCTGGGGGGTTCTTGATGCTGCTGGTCTGGGGACCACACTCGGAATGACAGGCTGAAGACCATTCTTTGGAGCTGCCACTTTGTCTTTTAGGTCATATTTTTCTTTTCTGTCTCAGCAATCTCTGCTGCTGGATTCCGAGTATGTCTGATAAACCAATGCTCTCTACTGGACTCCTATCAGTTACTGCAGTGTTTCTGAAACTATGTATTTCTGAAAATGCGAGTTCCTGTAAGACATTGCAGCTGTGTAAGACGGTTTCTTTGAACAAAGTTGGGGCCGTGCTGCGTGCGCCAGGTTCCCAGCTCTGGGTGAGAATGCTGGCACTGCAGCTTTCCCCGTGCCTGCCCTCTGCACTCTCCTCTGCCTGGCTGTCTAGTGGAGTTAGGAGGACTCCAAGAGCAACTTTACATAAAGCTCCTACACATGTACCTGGCACACAGCTAGCACCTTGTAAGGGCTGGCTATTGTCAAGCTCTACCCTTTCTGGAAATCACGCTGCAGTAGACTCAAGATTCATTCAGTAGTAGAGGGAGATGTGCTTAATACAGTGTTTGGAGTTGAGGACCCACCTGCTCCTGGACCCGTCTCCCTGCCACACACTCACACCTTTTCTTTTTTTTTTTTTTTTTTTTTTTTTTTTTTTTTTTTTTTTTTTGAGACGGAGTCTCTCTCTGTCGCCCAGGCTGGAGTGCAGTGGCGCAATCTCGGCTCACTGCAGGCTCCGCCTCCCTGGTTCACGCCATTCTCCCGCCTCAGCCTCTCCGAGTAGCTGGGACTACAGGCGCCCGCCACTATGCCCGGCTAATTTTTTTTTTGTATTTTTAGTAGAGACGGGGTTTCACCGTGGTCTCGATCTCCTGACCTCGTGATCCGCCCGCCTCGGCCTCCCAAAGTGCTGGGATTACAAGCATGAGCCACCGCGCTCGGCCTACCTTTTCTTTTTCTAATTGGCGCACTCCTCAGCGCTTCAACAGTTTCTCGCAGAGCACAGTGGAGCCAAGGCGGGGGTCTGTGATGCCTCTCCAGAGAAAGAACTCGCATAATGCTCAGGCCTCCTGCAGACAAAGGTGTATCCCCAGCGACAGATATTTTAAGAAAACAGACCAGGGACGCAAGACAAGAGAGCTGTCTTGGTGTCTAAAGCAGTCTTGGACAGCTTCTGATGTCGCTTGAGCAGTGGTGAAGCACCTTGAATAAGGGCGAAAGCAGAAGGGGCGTCTTCCAAAAGGACGGGCACATGGCCGAGGAATGGAATTCTCTGTCCATGAGGATTTGGGATGGGTTTGTTCATGAAACCTCACTGGCTATGCAGGACCTTCGAGTGAGTCTAACGTCCAGCCATGTCAACTGGTCACCTCTCCTTCTTCGGCTAGGCGGAGAGTGGGACAAGGCCGTAACTGATAGGAGTCCGGGCTGGGGCAGATTTTATGTCTCCTGACTAGTTCCATAGTTACAGTTGCAAAACCCAATCTCGCCTTGTGCTCTTGGATGTGGTGCTTACTCTGGTCCTCTGGGGTTATCTAAAATCGGGTTTCCTTAAGTGCAAGGCGGAGCTCTAACCAGGAGACCACCCTGCCCCCAAGGGTGGGGGTTCTGGGTGGGAGAGAGGGGAGCGGCTGCTCTGTAGCTTTCTCTACTGGCTTGCCCAAGTGGACTCTGATCTTGGAGCTCAACGGTGTCACTCAATCTTCCACCCTCTCCTTTGCAACCTATTTCTTAAGCCAGAACTAATGTATTCTGGACACAGAGTCCCTGAAACCCCAGACAAAGAAAATTCGATGTATCTGAACAAACAAAACCGCGTTTCTTTAAATCTCCAAGCCAAAAGGAAAAGTGCAGAAACATTTACTCACTGTCCAAGCTGTACATATATTTTGCCTGATGACCCTTAAAGAGGTGCCCCCCAGTTCAGCCATCACCCATGCAGGGCAAAGGGAGCTGCAGCCGGCCCAGCCTGTCGGCGCAGACGCTCCTGGCAGCTTCTGTCTGGGCACTTCTTTCTTTCTTGGAGCTTCCAATTTCTTTCTTGGCTTCTGAGGCCTAACGGGGTGTTTTGATGCACACACAGGAATTACTACCGTCCCCAATCCTAGGGCACATCCATAGCCCAGGCCAAGGCTTTGAGTTTTCCTAGGAGCGGGAGGGTCTGCAAAGCCCCACAGGCTGAAATCTCAGCGTGGCCCTCTGCTCATCTGCTCTAGGTGGAAACCCTCACCCCTGAGCTGCCTGACCTGGGTTCAAGGCCATGACGTAGGCCCGGGTCAGGGGAGTTAGCAAGGAGACACTTGAAAAATAAAGGACAGAATGGAAGTGCACACTCCCACCGCGGGCCCGGGCGGGAAGTCGGACTAAGACCACCGTGGGAACGCCCCATCCAGAAGGGGTGCTCCGGCTGTGGGGACGGAAACCTCAGCGCTGTCTTCAGTCTCTACACCTGCGCCTTTTTCCCCTGGAAAACGAGCGTCCTTGGCCTCTTCGGCCGCAACCGGGCGGCTCCAGACGTCCAGGGGGGCCGGGGCTGGGCTGGTGCGGCGCGGGAGGCGCGGGCGCGGGCGCTGCGCCTTTAAGGCCCGCGTCGGCAGAGCGAGCGCAGGGGCCGGGCGGCGGGGCGGGGCCTCGGCGGGGCGGCCGCGGCTTCACCTGCAGCTCCGAGCGCGCGGAACAGAGGCGCGGGCGGCTGCGAGGCCGGCGGACGCACCGGCCCGAGGGAACGCGCCGCCGGCCGGACTTGGCCTGGCTCCCGGAGCCGGGGCGGCGAGCGCGGCGGGCGCAGCGGGGCTGGAGGCTCCGGGCGGGCGCGGGGGAGCGGCGGCGGCGGCGATCGGAGCGGCGGCGGTGGTCTCGGCGGCGGCGGTGGCGGCGGCCGGGAGCGGGCTCCCGGTGCCGGGCACCGGGCGGGCGGCGGGGAAGATGACCGCGGGCGCCGGCGTGCTCCTCCTGCTGCTCTCGCTCTCCGGCGCGCTCCGGGTAAGTTGCCGCCTCCCGCCCCGGCCGTTCGGAAGCCCTGGGCGGCGCGAGGTCGTCCCCGGATCCCGCAGGGCGCGCACACACCCGGCGGGGCTCTCCCGGGCTCCTCCGCCGCGCTCCCCGCTGCATCCAGCCCGGCGCCCGCGCTCGGCGAAGCTGCCTGCGGTCGGCAGGAGAGGGAAGCCGCCTGGGCAGCGGGGAGCGGCGGAGCAGGGTGGAAGTGGGTGTCGGTGGAGGACCCGGGGAGCTCTGCCTGCACCGGACCCGCCGAGCCTCCCTCGGCCGCCCAAAGCCCGTAGCCGCTACCCGGAGCTCGGCTTGCCTGCATGGGGCAGGCTTCCCACTGGCGGAGCCGGCGCGCCCTCCATCGCCCGGGAGCTGCGCGCCGCGGGAGTTGCCGAGCCCAGCCCCGGCCGTGGCTGAAGGCGTGGGGCGCCCGGCGGCTGCGGGCCAGGGATCCGGGAGTGCGGGGCGCCTGCCCGACCTCTCCTGCCCAAGGCCTGGGGGTCCGCCGCGCAGCGCCGCTCAGTTCTGTGGGTGCCGGCAGGACCCGCGCTGCGGGTGGGCGGCGGGGTAGGACTGCGGGGCACTCTCACCCCCGAGCCTTCGGCGGGGCAGGAGCCCGCGTGTCCGGCGGGGCCCCGGGGGCTGGGAGCGGGGCCGGGCTTGGGCCGGGAAGCCGGACGCCAGGCGGGCGCGGCGCGGGAGGGCGCCCCGGGAGGGCGAGCGGGTCTCCCGCTTCCTCTACAGAGCCCCGCGGGCCGGATCGCGGGCTTTGCTCTGCGCCTGGCGAGGTGCGCGGCCCGCGGGGGCAGAGTGCGCGGCGGCTCCGGGGGCGCCCCTAGGCGGAGGCGGAGGGGCGGCGGGAGTTGCAGGAACCCCCTCTCGTGGCCGATCGGCCTCGTTGCCTCCTCCCGGGCAGCGCTGTTGTAACCTCGGAAATAAACAAGTGCCAGCGGCTGGAGGCCCGCTCCGAGGCCGCGGGGCGCTGGGGGGTGCGCTGGGCACACGCTTCGGGCGGGCCGAAACTTTCCTGGACGAGTTGAGCCTCCCACCGGGCTGCGGGTGCGATTTGGAGCTTCGTGGCCGATGAAGAAAACCGCGGTTTAGAGCTTTTCGTAAGGAATGACCCTGCGTCCCGCTCTTCTCCCTCGGTGCTGGGGGCAGAGGGGCGCTCTCCGCGGGGCCGGCATCGGGAAGCCTGGAGCTCCGGGCTGGGGGCGGCCTCCGGAGTCGAAGCATGGGCGGGCGACGGCAGCGCGCGGAGCTGGAGGAGGCGGCGGGCGGGAGGCGCCACTGCCCGGTGCGGGCTGCGCCCGGGGCTTCCTGCGCTCGCCGGGGCGCCAAGCACCGCTGTGCTCCTGCTCCTTCTCCTGCAGCGGGGCTGGCTTCCCGCTTGCACACACTGCCTCTCCCTCCACCACCTCCTCCTGCCTGTCACGCCCCCTCCTAGAAGCTTGGTCAGAGGGCCCTGTCGCCCACCCCATCCTTCCCTGGCCTTGTGCCATGGGCTCTAGACTTCCCCATTGAGCAGGAAAGGCGAGCAAGCTCCGGAGCACAGGAGGAGACCCCCTTTCGGGTCAGTTAGGGGAGCTGCCTCCCTGCCTGGGCTGGAGATGGGGGCTCCGAGGGTGAAAATGCGGGCTGAAGACTAGAAGGTGGAAGCGCCCCCACTGCCTCCTCACCCCAGCCCCCGGCAGCCTCCCGCAGAGCTGCCTTCTTCGACCCGCTCTGGACCTAGTCCTAGAGAATCTTCTTTCTTTCTCTCCTCTTTCTCCTCCCTCCCGGTGACCTGGGGAGGAGACAAGAAGCTGCCGCCTCCGCCTTACCAAGAGCGCAGAGCAGTGGGCCCAAAGCGCGGATGGTCTGAGCAGAGCTGCCCACAATTTGGCCTCCCTGCCCTTAGTGGCTTCGGGAGCAGCGGCTGAAGTCTTCTGTCTCTGCCTTTTGGACATTCCTTAGGCATCTCCTCTGCCAGTAAGGCCCTGGCCGGCCTGGCTTCGCCAACAGTCCGTCCTTCATGCCCTATCTGCTGTGTGTGGGGCTGGGGAAGGATGCTCCGGGTCTGCAGCCTGCAGAGTGCTCCCTAAAGTCCCCAGAGAGCAGAGGAGCAGACGGGGATATCGCGTCTGGGTGGAGACGGTGGCCTGCCAGCCTTTCTCCCTTAGCCAGAGACCTTTTGCACAGCAGGCCCTGGATAAATGTTGGTTGGATCACATTTCTGTGAACTTACTGTTTTACTCTCTCCCCTTTGTGTTCTCAGGCCCATAATGAGGATCTTACAACCAGAGAGACCTGCAAGGCTGGGTTCTCTGAAGATGATTACACAGCATTAATCTCCCAAAATATTCTAGAAGGGGAGAAGCTACTTCAAGGTAGGGCGGGGCCTGGAGGGGTGGGAGTGAATGGCTGCCATGCTTTTCCTGGGGGAAACATGTAGATGGGAGAGGCAAGGCTTGCCTCATCTTTGTGCTCTCTGTGAAATGATGGTGGTGAAGTCCACGAGGTGCAAATTGGTTGACCTGAAAGGCGTTTTGCATAACAGGTGAATGATTCAGAATCCCTGTCATTTTTGAGTGAAGTGAATCATTTCCTGGGCAGCAAACTGTAATTCAGATGTAACATCACCCAAATAGTGTGCAGAGAGAGACCTTCTTACCAAGTATTTTTATGCATGAAGTTCTGGATACTTAAATTATCCCTGCTTTGAAATGTATGATAAAGCAGACGATGTTGTTGGAAGTGCAGTAAATAAGCCCACAGACGGTCTGTTCGCAAATGTGGCGTTCATTTTCATTACTGCCCCACTGACAACACGAAAACACACATGCAGGAGGGAGCTACCAATTAGCTTTATCGTAATTGCAGGATTACATCCACACTTGTGATGGGAAAGTCAGAGACAGCTTCAAAACTCAGATGACAGTAGATCATCCTGCTTATTGGTCTGTTTCCCTTTCAAGACAAACTAATTAGACTTTCTATTTGCATGGGAGGGGACATAAATCAGTTCTGTGCCGTGAGCACCTTGGCTGTGAGCCTTTCCTCCCTGCATCAGTTTCCTGGAAGTGGCAGCCTTTGAGTTGATTTCAAAGCGATAAAGGAAGAGGACTTTTGATAAAGTATCGAAGCTAAATTTCCACATTCAGGACTGTTGACTGCCCTACCAGTTTTGTGTCCCAGGGAATGTAAACTTTTCCCTCCAGAACTGACAGCGGTTCCTGTGTGTGTGTGCGTGCGCATGCATGTGCGTGAACTTGCTCACGCATATAGTGAAGTGATTTTTCAGATCCAAGCCCTTCAAGACAGAACTTGTTGACGTGCCTTGTTGATTCCTGGTTATGTGGACAGGATTTTTATTTTGCACCGAATCCAAGTTTTCTGACTTAGTTTTGTTATCTAAACGTGATACTACTGACTCATTAATCATCAAAAAAATAAAAAATCTCTAGGCAGTTGGCCTAGGAGCAGAACGGATGTGCAATCTAACAGGGCATACATACTAAAGAGCTTTCAAGAGCTACTCTGTTAATTGCACTGTGTATGTCACTTTGGAGTTAGAACGGGTAGGCCATTTTCAGGATCGTTTGGTTTACTGAGAATCTCAGTGGACCCCCGGAGAAGGCCTGAGGGGATCCTTCACTCTCAGTGCATTGTACGGTCTCTTATAACTCGTGGGGCGCTGACTGCAGTCTGCTGTGTGCATGTCCTGCTGTGCTGAAGCCGGCATCCTCAAGCTCTCTGATTATGTGGCCAAATATGATAAGATCTTGGAGTATCCATTTCACTCAGGCACTTAAGAAAAATGCCTGTCTTTTTATTAATAAATACTGCTTACTACAGAAGAGAATGACAAACTCTCATGCTTTCTACAACACAACGTGAGATTTCAAACAAGCATCTCTTCCCTTTCATGGTGTCTTGTGTGGGGATCTCCACTCCCAGTGGTCCAGGCCAAACCACGCTGTGCTCTTGATCGGTGTGGTGGGAAAGCCTAGATCACCGGTCAGATGTTGGCCTGGCCCCTGTGCCCAGGTGGTGTTCGCCTCGTGGGGGGCCAAGAGTCACATGACCCTGGGTGAATCTGGACCAACTCAGACACTGTGTGGACTCATTTTCCAAGTGCCCGTTGACTTACACATGCGGCCCAGCCCAGGGCTGCTTCAGGGAAGCACTGCAGAGAATCTCCCGAGCACCTGGGCATGCTGGGTCCTCTCTGCCCCTCCTCTAGGGGCTGTAGTCGCATTGCTTCTCCTGCGCCTGTGTGGGTCCCCGTCTCACTGTTTTCTTCCACTCGTTCTTCTGAAGGTGTAGAGTCTCAGGAAGAAAGAGATGTTTTATATCTTACAAATAATTTTGCACATATGGAGGCAAGAGCTAAGGCTGACAGGCACTGAAACCAGGGCACAGTGACATTTCTCTCTGTACGCAGAGTACTTTGAAACTACAAGACCACAGCGAGGAGGTCTGTGTGAAGAGGAGACAGGAAGTGTGGTGTTTCTGTTATTCTGGTAGGAATCAAGTTAAACAGATAATGACTACTTATAATTGAGTTATTCCAGCGGAGAGAGCTTAACCTTAATTTGACGAGTGAAGCTTCACAGAGTGGCCATGTTCCTCTGAGTAGGCCATGAGCTATTAGCGACTGCTCCGCGGCCCCTTCTCTTTGCCTGAGTCAGCTCACAGCAGCCCCAAACATACAGATTCCAGCAGGAGCGATTTGTTACACAGTAATTAACTTGTTTATGATAAATGGATGGAAGAAATGTCGTGGCATTTTGTTTTATGTCTAAATGAAAAGCATTTGCATTCTAAAAATTTCATGCTAATTAGGCTGGAAATAGTTTTCCCCAATAGGGTAGCAAATACTGTGTATTACGAACCTTCCGAGAAGTGGAGCCGCGAAGTATGGAAATGCAGGACTTTGCTGCTGACTGGAGCCTTCCTAGACGCTGCTCCTGTGTCTCCTGTCTGTGCTTTTTCTGGAGAGCATTTGAATGCAATTGTATATACTCTTATGCTGTAGTTTTGTTTTTAGGATAATTCACTGATGGCCCTGATCACTGATGCATGGTCATATCTAAAATAGGACGGTGAAGCCGTTTACCTTAGGCTAAAATGCAGTGTTCTCTAAACCGTAGTTTAGTCTGGGGTGATGGCTAAGCTGGTGTCTTTTTCTCTGCTTTGTTAATAATTAATGGCCAGCCCGCCCGGAAGCTGCAGCCTGGTACCGTGACCTGCATTGCTCTCCCGCGTGGTGGGCGGAGTCTAGGCATACCCAGACCCGATTCATAGCAGAAAACTCGTACAGGCGGGAGAGTCCTAGGTGGCATAGTGGGGACTGAGGACTACCGGGTCGTATCTCCCCTCTATCCTGGAACGAAGCGGGAACAGGTGAGTGGAAACACTGTTCACTGGGGATGGGGTGGAGCCTGGCATCATCAGATTAACGTGGGTACACTATGGGCCACAGAATATGGAAAGAGGAGCTTGGCTAGGCGCAGTGGCTCACGCCTGTAATCCCAGCACTTTGGGAGGCCGAGGCGGGTGGATCACGAGGTCAGGAGATTGAGACCATCCTGGCCAACATGGTGAAACCCCGTCTCTACTAAAAATACAAAAAAATTAGCCTGGCGTGGTGGCAGGAGCCTGTGGTCCCAGCTACTCGCGAGGCTGAGGCACGAGAATGGTGTGAACCCGGGAGGTGGAGCTTGCGGTGAGCTGAGATTGCGCCACTGCACTCCAGCCTCGGCGACAGAGCAAGACTCTGTCTCAAAAAAAAAAAAAAAAAAAAAAAAAAGAAAAGAAAGAAGAGAAAAAAGAAAGAGGAGCATGTTTCTAATGACTTAACGTGATGTCCTCAGCAAAGCCTTGCCTCTCCCCATTTCTCAATTAGTTTAGGACCATCTTGTGTACCCTCCTACCACCCTCTGCCTCCTTATTGGAGAACTTACGTTATCTGGCCAATCGTCTCTCTTACTTAAACTCTCTGGTTTCTGAGAGTAGGAGCTCTGTCATCCTTGTTTTCTATTTATATCATTTCGGGATGTTCTTGGCCAACAGAATAAAACCCAATTCACATAATCTTAAATAAATGGGGGTAAATTTTTCTTACATAACCGTGAGTGCAGACATAGGTGGTCACATGCTGGAGCAGCAGACGAGGGACACGATCACGTGCCTGCCTAATCCTCTTCTTCCATTCTGCCATCTTTAGTGTGTCATTTAGTGCCTCGTCACTGCAAACTGGCTGCTGTGGTTCCAGCCATTGCTTCTGAGTTCAGAGCAGAAGAAGGTGCAGATAGTAGCACCATCTACATTTCTTCCCTGTACCAGGAAGACAAACACTTTCTCAGAATCCCTGCAGAAGTTTTCATTGACTAGGTCACAGGCCACTCTTAGCTGAACTGATGGGGGTGGAGCACTGGGAATGCAGAGAATTGCATTGTCATGTGTGTCTTAGATCCATTATAATCCATCACGTGGTAGGTGTCCAAATTGCTCAACTCAGAACAGAATTGGGGCTTTGTTTTAGGAAGGAAGAAGGAGGATGGGTGCTGAGTAGACCTTCCCCAGTGCCCAGCGCTGTACCTGAAGCAGAGTTGACAGACAGTGAATTGCTGAATGAGTGAATGACTCATTTGCATACAAAGGCATTCAGACAGAGGCACGGTTGAAGAGAGATCAGATGCAGTGTCTAGAATCCATATCTAAGAATCTGCCATTTCTGCCACACTGCATGGCCAGAAGTACTATTATCTCGTCTTTACGAGTAGGTCGAAGATAGGCTCTTTGCCCATGCAGTTTGGTTTGAACCACTTCTGCATAGATAGGCAATTCTTCCAGGGCAGAAGCATGCCAAATACACAGGCAAGAATGTCAGCCCATCTCCCTGCATACTTGATGTCCAGCGCCGGCCTAATGCGTGGTGGCTGTGCAGTCAGTATTAGTCAAATGAAGTAATGAATGAGCCAGAAAATACTGACACTGCTTGTATTTCTGAGTCTCTTTGGTTAACTCACAGCAGAAAGGGAGCTGCTATGGATATTCAAATAAGTGGCACTAATGATAAGCCAACCACTTATGCCTGGAATTATTAGACACTGGAAGTTGCCTGTCCAGTATTGATTCTCTCTCTCTCTCTCTCCCTCACCAACAAACCTCATCTGTGCTAGTCCATTGGCTGACAATGTGCCCTGTTTAATACACCTCTAGACTCATTTACACCAACGTGGCAATGTGGCTTCTTTCTGGTCACTGGTATCTAATTAGGTTAGTCTATTAGGTTAGGCTTTGGGGAAAGCTGTTTTTATTCTTGATAACAAGGAACAAACTGAGCTGGCCATGCCTTCTGCCCTTTGCTCTTACTTCTTCCTCCTACCTGGAACTCAGATGTGATGGCTGAGGTAAAGCAGCCATTTTGTGACTATGAGGATGGTAGAACACAAATTGGGTCCCAGAAGGCATCCTTGAACAATGGCAGAGCCCTGGACTCATTGTCTCCTGAGTGGTGAGAAAAACAAGGTCAAAACTCCACGCTTGGTTTTGTTGTCACATGCAGCCTAGTGCATTCCCTGACTTAGGGAAAGCTGTGCACACTAGCAAAGTCAACCTCTGTCCTGAGCCTGGGTTTTCAGGCTCCCTCTACCCTCCAGTGTTCCTTGGACCTTGGCCACTTGCTCTTGCTTTAAAAGCCGTCCTCTGCTCCTTTTGTGAATTGGTGTCTGCACCTAGCACACTGGATTGCAGAGAGCATGTCATGAATACTTGGTAACTATTTGTTGAATAAATGAACACTGTCTTATGGCCAGTAGATGAAAGAACACTTAGATATATTAAGCCGGGACTATCTGAACCCCCACCAGAGAATGTAAACTCTTTGCTGGATCTCATAGTGATCCTCCTCCAGGAAGTCAGGAGTCATGTATTGGGGGTTTTGCCTCTGGTCACAATATCTACTGGCTCTAGGGAACCTTGGTCTCTATAGCGAAGCAGAATTATGTGAAGGCTGAGTGGGACTCAGACCCCACTGGTGGCTTGGGTGAGCTTAAAGCCCGGACTTTCTTGCTGTCAAAGTCAGAGGACTACTTCTTTCTGAGCACCCAGACCTCCACTGCCTCCGTGAGTGGTCACCTCAGGGATCTCCGAAAATGGGCACGCAAAGCCCATGATGGAGACCGTGGGATCTCTTTGGCCATCTCTGGGGGTGGTCCTTGCCTTTTCAAGGGGCTGTTATTGTTTGAGGTTTCCAGCAGCTTTTCCCTGTTATAGTTTTGCCTGGTCCCAGGGTTAAGAGGTTCAGAAAGGGAAGTATATATCCTGTCCTTAGAAAGTGGTTGCTATCAGATAAAAGGTAGGACCGGCCCAGGAATAAAGCACAGAAAGCGCTGCATGGTGCATCGTCTGCAGGCCAAATCTCAGGCTGAGAGAGGGTCTTGGTAGCCCTGGTTAGAAACAAAGCGAGGCAGAACACTGCCACCCTGGGCTTTGCACTGCCACGTGCCCCTGTGTGCAGCTGCTTCTCACGGCTCTGCCTTTCATCTCAAGAGGGAGCTGTGGTCAGTGGCCCTGCTGCTACCCGTGAGGAATCTAGGCTGAAGGAGGTGGCCGCACCTGCCCTAGATTCCTAAGTCAGTGGTTCCTTAGTCAGTGGATCAGGATTCCCACCCTGCAAGCTTCCTAACCGCTGCTTCTCTATGCTCACTGTCACTAAGCAGACCCCCTTCATTGTAGAAGGCAGTGCGTGCACCAGCTACAGAACTGAGGATGTGTGAACTCATTGACACTGTGACTTAAAGATTAAGGTTTTGCATTTGAGAAATATGTGTTTTAATGAGTCTTCAGATGAGGGAGCATGAGGCTTTGCAGAATTATAATATAGTAACATTATGTTCTGTCCAGTCCTTGGTATATGATATCTCATTTAACCTTCACAAAAGCCCTTCCAGGGAGGTAAAATTGTTCCCATTTTATGGATCAGTAACTGATGATCGGTGAGTTCTGGAGACTGGTCTAAGAGTATGAGATTTGCTCTGTTTTCCCCCTTTGTGCAGTCCTAGGCATTTAGCTCATTCCTATCTCCAAGTTAATGTTAAAGAAGATCGTTTTAGAGCGCCGCCGTCACGTGCAGACAGGATCGGACCCAGATGTTCAGGGCCACAGCCATAAAACCAGCAGTGACCAGGCACACAGGTATGTGCAGTAAACAGAGGCCCTCAGTGTGTCAGGAAGTGCTTGGTTGCAGTTGCTCATGTGTAAGGCTCAACTGAAGTGGGTCTAAACTCTCGACACCGGGGGTTTGCAAAACCAGCCCTGGGATTAGAAGAGCCCGCGGCTTTTGCGATGCCAGTGGGAGCTTTCAATTCTGAGCATGCAGCGAGCAGTCCCAGAGCAGAGCTCTCTCTCGGATTTTAGACTCTGCCAGCGCTGGGGAAGCCGTGCAGAGAGGGAGCTGAGAGAAGAGTCCGGCTGGTCCTGGAAGCCCCGAGCACGTTCCATCTGAGCTGGGTTTATGCACGGATCTATCGTTGTCAACACTCATATTGTGACTCAGGGCACCAGGAGCCTTAGTGAGGCCGGTTACAGATTGAGAGAAAGTGCCACGACTGTGCAGCTGGCTGGCCGGGGCAGGGCTCCCTGACAGCCTCTCTTGAGCTGATGCCGTGAGAGCTGGTCCTGAGGCTGCCGTGGCCTTTCTGCCCATGTCGGGGTCCTGGGTGTCTGCAGAGATCTCGTATTCTAAGCTGAGAGAGAGCAAGGTACTTGGTATAACTTGAAACAGTCTGAAGATGTGGTGCTTTCCAAGGTTCACATGGGTTCCCCTTTTCTGCCAACCCTCCTTGCAGTGAAGCCCCTTTGCACCCCTTTGCCTCCAGGGGTGACCTTCCTGGGTGCAGGGTCGCTTCCACTCTGGGACTGCGTGGCAACTGGGTTGGTATAAGCTTAGACCTGTGGCTTCTTTGTTTTGGAAATAATGATTTTTCTAATTCTACCCTGCAGTGTTAAAAAATCACAATGAAATTCATAACCAAGTTCAGAGGAAGTGTATTTGGTATGTACGTACCTGTATTGTGTGCTCCATGATACTAATTTCAAAATGTGGAAATTTTGTGACTTTCTTATGTTGCAAATGGAGGTGGATTAAAATTAAGGAAAGGGCTTTTTCCTTCTTCCCTCCTTCCCTCCTTCCCTCCTTCCCTCCCTCCCTCCTTCCCTCCCTCCCTCCTTCCCTCTCTCCCCTTTCCCCTCCCCTACCCTTCCCCTGCCTCTCTCACTCCCTCCCTTCCTCCTTTCCTTGCTTTCTTTTTTCTTTGAAAGCTGGGTTAAGTAGATGCCAGGACTAATCATGAACTGAGAGAGAGAGCAAGCATTCATCTTTTCAAAAAGTGTGCCTATTATTCTGACTTTTTGAAGAAGCAATTTTTCCAACAAGTGAATTCCACTATAAAAAATACCATAAGCCGAACGAAGCTTCTTTCCGTCAAGGGTGATAAAGTTCTCCCGAGTGTGTTCTTGTAAAACCTCATGGCATTTGCCGGCTCCTTCAGTCCCCAGAGTGAGACTGTGGTGTCTTGGAAGCTGGGCTGGTAAAATCCTTTGTTTTTCGTCAAAAGGCTCAGAATTTTGCTGCCTTTTTGCCCGGGCTCTGGGCTGCCCTCTCCTGGTGGCCTCCGGTATTGTCTCTGGCTGGTGTCTGCTTTTGGTTCTTAAACAAAAGATAACAAAACAAACCAAAAATCCCTACTTAATTATCTTTGACCCAGTATGTGCTCCCTGAGGTCATTTTCCTGGCAACCCCCACATCAGGGGCCAGGAAGGAGGGGAGGAGCTGTTGTTTGGGGGGACTTACCATGTGCTAATGCGTCTTCTCATTTAACACTTTCACGAGACCTGCAACTTAAGGTAGTTAGAAGGCATGCCCCAGATGGAGTATGGGCAGGGGACTTTGTCTATATGTTTTTATCTCCCACACTGCCTTTTCCAGGAGGAAATTACTTAGATTACAAGTTGTATTTTTTCTTATTACAGTACAAATCCCCACACAAATAGCAGCTTAAACAACACAAAGTTATTATCTTGTGGTTCTGAAGATCAGAAGTCCAGCTCCAGTCCCTGTGCTGAAATCAAGGTGTCTGCAGGGCAGGTTCCTTCTGCAGGCTCCAGGGGAGAATCCATCTCCTTGTGCCTCCCAGCTCCTCAGGGCTCCTGCACTCCTTGGCTCCTGGCTGCTTCCTCCGTCTTCAGAGCCAGCCACGAAACATCTCTGTGCCATCCTCCAGGGTCACTGAGGGCCACTGGTCGCATCCGCCTCTCTCTACATCCTTCTCTTCCACTTGTAAGAATCCCTGTGATTACCTTGGGCCTGCCTGAGTAACCCAGGATAATCTCCCATCGCAAGAGTCTTAATTCAGTCACCTCTGCCAAGTCCCCACTGCCACATAAGATCTCAGGCTCACAGCCCCCAGAATTAGGATGGGAACCTCTCTTGGGAGCCGTGATTCTGCTGACCACATGCAGGTCTGACAACAGAGCGAGCCTAGCAGGTGTGTGTGGGAGTTTCCCACTGGCTTCCACACACTAAGGACTTGCGATGCATCCCACACTGTGCGGTGACCTTCATTCAACCCTGCAGACCCCAGTGGCTCCTTCATTCAGTCCTACACATACCTCAGTGGTTCCTTCATTCAATCTTACACATATCTCAGTGGTTCCTTCATTCAGTCCTACACATACCTCACAATCTTACACAGACCTCAGTGGTTTGGGGTGGCATCTGCACTTCACTGTTGAGGAAACTGAGGCATGGAGCCATTGAGTGACCTGGCATGAGCTGTGGGTCAGGGAGGTCTATCTGAAGGAATGCTCCCGCACTTAGCCACAGCCCACTGGCTCTCACCCCCTCCTGCCTGGCTCCAGGAGCTCCTGCCACCTGTCTTATCCAGTGGCTATAATTAGGACTCAGAGGGGCAGTGTCCCTTGTGGGTCCTGAGGTGGGGATTTGCTGCTTTGGGACTCCACAGGGTGAACTGCCTGGGAAGCCCATAGCAGCTTCCGATCTGGGCCCTTCTAACTCTTCCTCATTTGGATTCACTGTGCTTTCTTGCTGACAGTATGTGGGGATTTAGGGAGGATTAAGGTAAGCCTTCCATGACAGATAAATATCCACAGGGCCCCAGAGTGCGGCCCCCACCTTGCTAACAGGAAGCTGATCCTTGAGAGTTTAGGTGCTTCCCAGCCCAGGAAAGATGCCCCTGGTACAGCCGCAGGTGTTGAGAGGTGTGCTTGCTCCTGGAATGGGTGCATTTTCCATTTGGAGTACGATTTAATGAATTTCCAGCCCCAGGGTGTGGGTATTGGACACTCTGTCTCTCCCCAGAGGAGGACCTAGCTCTCTTTGTCTCTGGAGAAGGCAGAGGAGAAAGGCTTGCCTTCCAGGTCTCTTTTCAGGAGTGTGCCCTTGGGTTTGTGTGTCTGTATTGGAGAAATGTTGGAATTTTTGCTTTGCATTTGTTCTGGCCACCCAAATGTGAGTTGAGATGCCGCCTATGCTGACGTGCCTAGAAAAGCCAGAAGGAAAGTTGGTGCGTGAGTTTGCTAGGTATGAAGTCCCCGACTTCCGCTTTCAGGAAGGTCCAAGGAGAAACGCAGGCTGCAGCCCCCGATAGGGTGCAGAGAGATGCTGGCGGGGAGTCTGGAGAGGGATGAATTGGGTGAGGGCCCTTCCTTCTCTGGACCTCAGTTTCCCTGTGCAAAGCAGAGGCGTAAGATGCCCAACCGTGGTCCAGGAACTGCCTGCCTGGGGAGCGCTTGCCAAACTCGCCAGCCTCCCGGGTCCTATCCCAGACCTACTGGAGGGTGCCGACAGTGGCCCGCAAAGGATCCATCCACGCAGAGCCTTCAAATGTAACATTATTTAGAGAAAGGGTCTTTGCAGATGTAATCAACTTCAGAATCTCTAGATGAGATCATCCTGGATTACCTGGGTGGGCCCTAAATCCAAGGACAGCTGTCTTTACAAGAGACAGAGAAGACAGAGACTTGGAGGGGGAGACCCTGTGAAGTCACAGGCAGAGATTGGAGCAATACGACCACAAGTCCGGAATGCCTGGCGTCCCTGGAAGGTGGGAAGGTCAAGGAAGGACACTACCCTAGAATCTGCAGAGAGAGGGCAGCACTGTTGACACTGGGATTTCAGACTTCCGGCCTGCAGAACTGCAAAAGAATACCTTTCTGTTATCTGAAGCCAAGTTTATGGTCATTTATTACAGCAGTCAAGGGAACAAATCCACCCACTGAACTGGGAATTCTGGGGCTGTGACCTGGGACTCTGCCATTTCTCTCCATCTCCCAGGGAAACCGATCTTTTCGAAAGCATCAGGGCTTCAGGCTTAGAGGATGTTTGGCTTCCGATTCCCCAGGGGCTGCATCCCTTGAGAGAAACCGTGTTACCTGGGAAGGTGTCTGCCGAATGTAACCAGCATCTCAAAGTGCAGCTCAGGTGGGCGGCTTGAAACAGTGCTGGGTGTTTCAATCCCACTGTAAAGGCAAATGAGGCACTTTAGTGTAGTAATGGGGTATTTTATATTGTAAAGCGTGACATAGAACAATTTCATTGGAATTAAAATGTATATGGAACATTTGTTCTCCGCCCATTATCTTCCTCTGTCAAGTAGAATCTTAACAAGGATTATAGCTCAGATAATATCACATAGATATATTGTAAATATTTTGTTAATCTAAAGGTCTGCGTTGCGGAATGGATCGTTCAACAGAGACAGAGAGGGGAGGCACACTCCCTCTGCTGATGAGATATGGAGGGACGCAGAGAGGAGCTGGACACTCTCTGGCATTTACAGAACGTGTCTCTTCTCTCCCCAAAACCGCTTGACTGTGGAAATGCAAAAAGATATTATTTCTGACTGCAGGAGTCTCCTGTCCTGTGTTTCCAGCAGCTGTGTGTTTGCAGCCTGGCTGAAGGTTTGCACACGGCTCAGGAAAGCGGCTGCTGAGCCTGGCTTCAGGGCGGATCGATGTCACTCTCGCAGCCTGTGTTGCAGCGGGCTGGTTGCAGGTGTGGGTCTGGGCCTGCGGTCGACAGGGGAATGCTCTTCGTACCCCCAAGGGTCTTCTTCCGATGTGTGTGGCTGTGGGACACACAGCCTGCTCTCCCGTCCCTCTTTCCGTGTTGGGCAGCTGGAGAGCCAGTGCCTTGGATGGGAGCAGGCCTGGCTGGCCCAGGAGGTGGCATGTAGCTGGATGCCAGAGCATCTTGGGTTCATCCACCTCTCCAGCGTGGATCCCGAGGAGGGGCTCCAGGCCGGGGAGAGGAGAAGGCACCTCTGGCTGCACTTGACCTTGTCCTGCTAATGTCTCGGAGCATCTCAGCCAGAACCAGGAGGTGAAGTCAGGCAGTGGGAGCCGAGTGGGGCCTGCACACGGGGAGGCCCAGGCCAACAGGTCAGTGGCTGAATTGCTTTTTCCTGATGCCGGAGTTGGCTTGCATCAGTGAGAACTTGAAAGAGGAAGTTACCTTTTCTGCTGTCTTCTTGTTTTCTTCAGTGGGTGCTATGGTTTGAGTATTTGTCCCTTCCAAATCTCTTGTTGAAATGTGATCCCAGCTGTTGGAGGTGGGCCTGGTGAGTGTTCATGAGTGGTTTGGTGCTGTTCTTGCGGTAATGAATGAGTTCCCACTCTACTATTTCCTGGGAGAGCTCATCCTTATAGACAGAGCCTGGCACCTCCCTCTCATTGCTCTTGCTTTCATACTCGCCATGTGATCTCAACACATGGGCTGCCCTTTGCCTTCTGCCATGAGTGGAAGCTTCCTGAGGCCTCCCCAGAAGCAGACGCCTGTGCCGTGCTTCCTGTACAGCCTGCAGAACCATGAGCCAAATAAACCTTTTTTCTGTATCACTTACTCAGCCTCAGGTATTCCTTTATAGCAACACCAATGGACTAAGACAATGGGATATTACTGAGGCTCTGGATGATTTGTTGGTGGGGACAACCACTGGCGTTTGGCTCCTGAATCCTGCAAATGTGATGAGCTGTGTTGTGCAGACACCTTGAGTGAGCATCCGAATCCCATGGAGAGCCCTGCGGTGGTCCTGGGGCTCGGCCCCACTTGAGGGGTTAACGGCACCACTGTCTGTTGTTCTGGTCCACTGAGGGAATCCTTCCCATGCCGGGTGCTGCGCCGTACCAGCTGGGTTCATCTGCATGACCACCCTAGGCAGGGGCACGTTATTAACCCTCCTTTTGCAGAGCTGGGGTGCTGACATAGGACAGTTTGGCACTGCCACCCCCTTAGTGGCCCTGGAGGAGCCAGGCAGGGAGCAGCCTTCAGAGCCCCACCCTCCACCCCATCCTCTATATCACCTTGGAACCAGCCCCCCATGGAGACCTGGTACACCCCATTGCCTAGAGAGTCCACGTTTCTCATCCTTCGCCATCAGCTCTGTGACACTGGACCATTTTGTGGCCCGTGTGACCTTTCCTACCTCCATAGGAGGGAGATGCCAGGTCCATCTCATGAGGGCCTTGAAGACGCAGCAGGGTGATCCATGTCCCTGTGTATTGAGGCACCAGGCTCTGGAAACACCAAGGCTTGCTGGCTTGCTCTTATTTATTAATTATTTATTAGTTATAATTATTTATTTAATTAATTGTACTTATTTATTAATGTAAACACATCATGCCCTGCTCCGCCAGGCGGACCCCAGCCCTGCCAGAGCTGCCCTCCTGCTCTGCTCCTCCTCTTCTGGTCCCTGTGAAGTGACCTGCTTGGCCGCTGATATTTGGGAAAGGTGAGTTGCTCTCCCAGCCCCAGGCTCTGGAGGCTCCCGGCAGGGAGACTGTCAGGCAGCAACTCCATGTTCCCGATGCGTGACCGGACCTCCAGAGCCAGAGGTACTCATTTCCACATGGCCCCGGCTGTTGACGATGACCTTAAGCTCACCAGACCAATCTCCTCCCAAATATGGAGGATCTGGCCCCCAGATATGGAGACGGCTGGCCGACCTTTGCCGCAGTCGTTTTTCCATCAGAAGGTGGCTTGATTTGATGGGTTTTATGGTTTTGTTTAGAGACTTTCTCCCCTAATGGTCTTTACATTTCATATGCGTGGTCCGAGATCTTTTGGCAAAAGGCATGCTTTAAAAATTGAATAAATAAATTATGGAGAATGGCTTATTTAAAGCTCTGTAGGCTGATGGGGGAGAGAGGCGGCAATGAACATAAGTTACCGGCTATCGTTATTTATTAATCGGGTGTCGGTATGATTGGATTACGTCGTATCCTATTTAATGCTTGGGCAGCTATGAACTGATGGGGGTTAGAAGTAAGTTGTTCTGAGGATAGGCCTTCTGCAGCCTGCAGCTTTTTCTCAGGTTATCTCACTCTTTTCCATCTTCCCTCAGATACAAAGAAGGGATTATATAACTTGTTTTATCTAGTTCTTATATTTTAAGATAAAAATGGAATACCAGTGCTGGGCTGAAGGCTATAAAATTGTGATCAAGAGTCCGTAAAATTATAGAACTTACGTTTTCTTCAGAAGAGAGAGGATTCACAATGACTTTATCCTTAAAGGTGCTGGACACTTAAGGATTGACCTGCACAGACGTGTAAGATACTCTTCCATGTGGAGCAAAAAAATAGAGTTATGTGCTTGAAAGGTTAATGGCTGGTAAACGTCAATTTTCTTCAATCCTGGCTAATAAAAATAGCTTATAAGACATAAAATGTCATGCTGCCAAAATTACAAGGGCCTTTGAAATCCATTTTGAAGTCTCGTATCCTTCGTAAATGGTAGTGGGGTGGGGGTAGTGTGAGCTTCAAGTGTTTTTTTGTCATGGTTGAGTGATGGCACCTTTGCGGGGAGGTCGAGGCAGCTCTGGAGTGGTGAAGATATCTTCCTGTCTTCCTCTGGGGTGTTTTTGGGTTAAACATTTACCATCCTCTGGATTCGTAGTCTGGGAAACTTCTTGAGGCACATCTTTATTGCAGTCGATCTAGCCGCCCTGACACACTTGGACCCTACGGGGCGATGTTAAATACTATAAGCACAATATTCTCTAAAAATCTCATTTCTAAATATGATGGCAGTGACAGGCCTTTTGGTAGAATCCCTGACATTAGAATGGGTCTGTCTTCACTTTTTGGGTTGGAATTTCAGCACATCAAGATTTTGGAACTCTCCAGGGTTTTAAAGGGATGGACCGGGGGCTAGGAGAATAAGGACTTCTTCCTACTGGCATCTCTACCCCCATGGCCCCATCTCATCTGCTTTACTTGGAGTGCAAGTTTCAGGGGACAGCGCAAAGGCTCTGCGATGAGAGCAAATGTGGAGAGCCTGGCTTCCGAAATAATTGCTGATCGTGAGTTAATTTCCCAGTGCCCTTTGGGGCTGGCATCCTCTGCTGTATTAAATCCAGCCCATTGACAATGGCGCTCCTTCTTCCTAAGTGATAGAAGACAGCCCTCAGCATCCAGCCCTGCTGAGTCAGCACAACAGAGAGGCCAGCGGGCTGTCTTTGTCATTTCTTTGTGAGCAGAGGATTAAATTGCCCTGTGGGCTGGCACGGAGCCACGGGCCGTGGCTTTGCATCCTACAACGTGAGGCCCTGGCCTGGGGGTTCTCAGGTCTGTGCTCACATCCCAAACATCTCCCACGCTCTCCCCTGGCCTCTTCTTACAACGGTGCATGCAGCCACGTGAACTGAACATCAGAATTGGATTTTTCCACCCCACCGACCTGGAGGTTGTGCCTTACCCTGGGGAAGTGAGAGAAGGTGCCCCTCACGAGATGGTTCTGTCACAGTGCCATGGTCCTGGTTCTGTCACAGTGCCATGGTCCTGGTTTTGCCTTTTTGCAATGGAAAGATGAAAACGAGGTGTCGCTAAGCTCTCCCCTCAACGTGCCAAGATTCTGTTTTCGGGGGTAGGCTGGGACTTGGGGCTGACCCACATGGGTTTGCACGTGCTATGTTTAAACAAGGCAGCTCGCTGATTGGGGGCAGGGTGGGCAGGGAGCCGTGTGCATGGAGGATGGCCAGAGAGAGCAGGGGACCGGGAGGCAAGGCGCTCCTCTTGCACTTGGTGGCTTCCTTCTTTCACTTAAAATTGTGTCATTAATGGCTTTTCCTCCCTTTACAAAAGAAGCCCCAAGAAGAGTTTTTTCATGCCAGGCCTCCTCCTCCTCCTCTTGGCAGCCCCGAGGCTGCAGCCTGCTGGCACTCAGCATTGTCAGAGACATGCCCCATTGTTGGGTTCTAAAAGGAGGATTCTGGAAGGATATCACTCTCCGACGTGCACATAAAAAGTCTCCCAGTGGCTTTCTAAGGTTGTGGCTTCAAGGAAGCACTAATTAATCACTTCCTCCAGCCCCAGTGGGACAGAGGGGCTGCTCCTGAGATGGGGAGGCTGCAGCCGCCCCCTGTCTATCTGCTCCTCTCTGCCAGGCAGAAAATTACATTATTTCCTCATTTTGAAAGGTGCTTGTTTTGTCAGGAAGACATCTCTTCTGTGCAGTTACCGAGGAATTGTCTTACTGCATTTCTCCCTTATCAGTTTTGAAATAATATTATTTCCTTCTTGCTTAAATGCCATATGGGTCAAAACTTTTGTTGTTGGAAAATGGCACCATCAATGAGTGCACTGTTTGTTGCAGAAGCTCCTGGTCACCCTCAGAGGTGACAAAGGCCCAGTTTGGGGAAGTACCATGGGCAGTTTGGGGGATTACTGTGTGCAGTTGTTTGGGGGGGTACTGTGTGCAGTTTGGGGCAGTACTGTGTGCAGTTTGGGGGAGTACTGTGCACAGTTTGGAGGAGTACTATGTGCAGTTTGGGGGAGTACCATGCACAGTTTTGGGGAGTACCATGCAGTTTGGGGGGGTACTATGTGCGGTGTGGGGGAGCACCATGTGCAGTTTGGGGGAGTACCATGTGCAGTTTGGGGGAGTATTGGAGTACCATGCGTAGTTTGGGGAAGTACCATGTGCAGCTTGGGGGAGTACTGTGTGCAATTTGAGGGAGTACCAAGCACAGTTTGGGGGAGCACCATGCGCAGTTTGGGAGAGCACCATGCACAGTTTGGGGGAGTACCATGTGCAGTTTGGGGGAGTACCGTGTGCAGTTTGGGGGAGCACCATGCGCAGTTTGGGAGAGTACCATGTGCAGTTTGGAGGAGTACCAAGCGCAGTTTGGGGGAATACTGTGTGCAGTTTGGGGGAGTACCATGCACATTTTGGGGGAGTATTGGGGGAGTACCGTGTACAGTTTGGGGGATACCATGTACAGTTTGGGGGAGTACTGTGTGCAGTTTGAGGGAGTACCAAGCGCAGTTTGGAGGAGTACCATGAGCAGTTTGGGGGAGCACCGTGCGCAGTTTGGGGGAGCACCGTGAGCAGTTGGGGGAGCACCGTGCGCAGTTGGGGGAGCACCGTGCGCAGTTGGGGGGAGTACCGTGCGCAGTTTGGGGGAGCACCGTGAGCAGTTGGGGGAGCACCGTGCGCAGTTGGGGGGAGCACCGTGCGCAGTTGGGGGGAGCACCGTGCACAGTTGGGGGGAGTACCGTGCGCAGTTTGGGGGAGTATCATGTGCAGTTTGGAGTACTATGTGCAGTTCAGGACACCTGACTGTGCTTTTCTGAAGGATCCTGGATTCTGAGCATCACTGGGGGTGGAAGCAAACACTTATCTACTGATTTCCTAACATATTGCACCGTTAATCTCAACTTGCCTTCTCCCAGTGGAACTGCTCTTGGTAAGACTGTAGCCTCTCTCTAGGAAGTTATTTGATTTTTGATGTAAAGAAAAGGATTAATGTGGCTGGATTTTGATAAGGCTGGCCGCCTGGCACATCAGCGACACTCTCATCCCGCCAGTATCACTGACAGTGGGTTCATTATGCAGGAGCACTGCAGAGTGGTGATACGGGACGTGCAGAGATAATTGTAGTTTTGCTATTTAAAAAATAAGTCTAGTGCTTTACAATGTTTAAGTGATAACCTGTTTAGAAAAACTCACAGTGCCTGTCTTTTGGCACAGAAAAACCTCTTCTAGCAGCTTGACTTGGATTTTATTAATCTATTTTTATTTTCCTGAGTATAAATTGAAGTCTCATTTCTGTTTGAACTCTTAAGCTAGAACTTAAGACCAGAAGTGCACATTTGCACTTTCGAACTCAACATATTTCCAGGGGTTTTATAGCAATGTTGTGCTTATGCCTTTGCCTTTCAGTGATCTCAAGCTTTGAGATTAGATGCACTTGGTTAGACTCAATGTAAGTACATTGCTCTATGGTGGGTGTTTTTTGATCAACGTGCTAATCTTGGTGTTTACCTGGGGTTGCGAGAAGAGAGGATTAGGAGGCCGCACTTGAGCAGTGGCTAAATCCCATGCTATGTCCCTGCTGTCTTTCTGTCCCCACCAGGAGAATGACAGAGCTGTGCCTGGCATCCCTATGCCGTTCTTGGGATGATGTTCTGTGACTCTCTCACTAGCTTTGCTGCTGCTCTTGTGGCCAAGTCAGCTGTTTTGATGGGATGGACATCCATGGAGGCCAAGGATGGTGGTCCTGGGCAGTGGAGATTCCATCACTGTGGCTCTAGGAAGTCCACAGGGTCTGGGGCTGTTGGGCACAGGGAGCACGGGAGCCAGCAAGATGCTGCACTTTTCATAAATGGATCACATTGTCCATTTTGCTGTTATCGGGGTTTTACTTCCTAGACACCTGTGGGTTCCTGGATATCAAAGTAGTTGTAGTTCATCTTTGTCCCGTTCAGCAGGGGATCCTAGAGACTCTCAGGTTCTCTAAAACCTTTGAAGGCTCTGCTCTATGCAGGTTAAAGTCCAAGTGCACCATTCCAGGCCCTCCGCGCAGTGGTCCCCAGGCCTCTTTCCCTTTTTCCCTATGCCATGCCCACCCGCTTCTAGGCACCGGCACTGGTCTGCCGGCTGAGCTTGCCAGAACTCGCTAGCCCTTCCCTCAGGTGTTCCTTTGTTCTTGCTGCCACCCTCTGACTGACTTGCCATTTCCCCTGTGGGAATCTTCCAGGGCTTCTGAATTCAAGAGTTACCCCTCCACTGAGCCCTCTTTTGCTGTCCTCTCCCTTCCCCTCTACCTGAGCTAAGACGAATTATTTCCACCTCTTTTGTCTCAGTTTTATTACAGTGTATAATGATATAACGTTCTTATACTGTCTTCCATATCTTCCTAAATTGTGGCCTTGTGACTTTGTGTGTGCGTGTGCGTGTGTGTGCATGTGCTGGATAGCAGCGAGAAAAGTGTGAGGGGTGTGTATGATGGAACTGGGAAGAGAGACAAGTACCTCAGTGCACTCACCTGAAGCCTCCTTCCCAGGAGGGAATCTTCATAATGAAAAGGAGAGAAGCCTTCTACCACCTCGTGGAGGGGGTGGTGGTGGTGGAAGGCTGGCACTGACAAGCAAGGAAATATGAAAGCATTATAATTGGAAAAGGATGGGCATAAAATGAAAAAGCCAAAGTATGTTTTATTTTGCACCTGTGTATTAGGGCTTGCTCGGTTTATTTATTAAGCCATTATCAAAGTAAAGTAAGACAAGTGAGTCTTAGTCTAATGAAATTGCCCCTCTGTGGGCCATGTTGGCATCAGGTATCCAGAGCATAATTGGATAACAATGACAATTACTGTGTCGGGAGTTTCAGCACCGGACGGCCTCCGCTTTCCTGTGCTTTCTGTGCAGTGCCGCTCATGAGCGTTCTGATGGAGCAGGGGAGGGCCGGCTTTTCCAGCTCTGGTTCCGACTTGGAACTGCAGGGTGGGTGCCAATCAGGCCTAATGGGCCCTCACATCTCAGCCCCTGGCGTTGATCTCAGATTCAGAGTCTGTGTTATGGCCCAGGTGAAAAGCACGTCTGTTGCCATTTGATAAACCTTCACTCGGTGGCAGTTTGCCTGCTCCGGGCATCTGTGAGCCAGGCAATTGTCTGTCTTGGGGTCAGGGGGCCAAGGAGCCCCACCTGTGACTTCTGCTTCATTTGTTAAAGTGTGGACTCATTGCCTCTCCTGCCAGCTATCCTTCCATGAGTAACTCCGTTGCCTGTATCATTTCACTGCTGAGAATTGGACACCTCTGTAAAAATTATATTGACCTGCAGGAACTAAGATCTACAAGTGCCTGTATGCTTAAATGTGCAGGAATCAAACTGCTTGGCTGATAACCTTTTATTGATTCATCTCCTTTCACTGCTTTGCTGAGCCCAAGGCCTCCTCAGATAAGGAAGGGATGTGCTGGTGTTGTGGCCAGGCATGGAAGTTCTGACTCTAGATGTTGAAATGACGTGTTTGCAGGCTGAGGACATGGACCTTTATCACGGTCTGTGGCGACCTCAGGCTGTGGCCCATCTGGCTGGGTGATGCAGCTGCCCCTTCTGCTCTGAGAGGCAGAGGCCCTCTTGTGCTGGGTGCTCAGCCCTTGGGAAGTGGCTCAGCTTCCCTTTAGAGTCTCCCTGAAGTGTTTACAATAATTGTTCTGAGAATGTTCAAAATGCAAGGGAAATAGAGGCCGTTTGGCAGGGACTTTGGGAGAGAAGGGGAGTGGTCCATGCGAGATCTTTTCTCCCCTCTAGAACAAGGAGCTGAGACTTTGCTGGCTCCCCCTCCCCAGCCTGTGGGAGCCCAGTGGATAGAGGAAGAGCAGCCTCACAGCAGTCAGGCCTGCCTGGGCTGGGCGTGCCACTTACCTGGGAGGAGTTGATTTGACGGACTTCTCTTCGTAGGTGGCGGCTGGCTTTGGATTGCAATGGCAAGGACTCTACTGGGGAGATTCACGATTGACTTCTGGAGGCTTTGCCGTAGCAGGGTTCAGTATGAGCCGCTGAAAGTGGATGCATCTGCTGGGGGAGCTGGGACCAGCGTGCTGAGAGTGGAGGGGCTTTGTGGCCCCTTCTCTCTTATTCTAAGATCCTCCCCACAGACCTCTATTTTGAGGGATGAGAAGCCAAGTGGGCATGACTGACATTCCTGAGGGCTGCCCCATTAAAGTCTCTGCCACAGCCTTTTATTAAGCATGTTATTAAATGAGCATCTGGGAACATTCTACATGGTGGGCAGAGCCAGGCTCCAGAGGGTCACAGCAAGGTGTTCGTGCTGCCTACCTGGCTGTAACGCTGCCCCAGTGGGGCTTCCTGGATTCCCTCCCACCCACTTGGCTGGAACTCCTTGGCCCTCCTTCCCTTTCCTTGGTTAGCACCTACCGAGCCTCCTCCCAGGCAGCAAGGAAACCCTCGGCCTTTTCCCAGAGGGGCCTGGCAGCCCCTGCATCTCCGGACCTCTGATTTAGGGAACTGGCCCCAGGGTTCATGTTACCCTCTTTCTCCAGCAAGAGGCTCAGCTCCTGGGGTGGGGGCGGGGCCTTCCATTTCCCACAGTCTCCCACGGGCACCGGCTTCCTGAGTGGGGGAAGGTTCCTGCATCCTCTGTCTAGAGCAGGTCACCCTCAGTGTCCCCAGGGATGGGTCTCGACAGCGGAGAGCAGTGAAGCCGGGACTGGGGGTCTCCACCAAAGTGCGAGGACATTGTTTCCCCGGGAACGTAGACATGGCCCGTCCTTCCAATTTCCGAGAAATAGGGGCAGTCTGGACCTTGATGTGCAAGTTCCTCGTTTTGTGACGTTCTGTGCACCAAGCGCAGCAGATCTGCAGGCTGAGCTGCGGGCGGCCAGGTGCTGCCTGCCGGCTGGGGCTGTTGTGAGTAACGGGGTGATTGCACAGACGCCAGGATTCCCGTGAGCCTGGCCTGCTTGAAGATACAGATACTTGGAGGGAAAGGGGACGTCTTCACCAGGGCCTGTTGGTTGCAAGGAGACGGCCTCCTCCAGGCAGTGGAGACCTGGCCCAGTGTTAGCTGACTCCATCGGTGGGGTTGTCTGCAGCGGGGCGGGCGGGGATGGCTGTGAAGTGTGGGGCCTCCCAGGTGGGACTGGGAACTCACCCACCCCTGGGCTATGGGTCTGTGCCTGCCAGCCTTGACTGAGTCTGCCAGGCTGGGTGGGGTGACCCTGGGCTGTGTGTGGGATGGGCTGTCTGAGCAGGATGGGAGGGTGAGAATTCAGGGGAAGGGTGAGAATTCAGGGCCAGGGTACACATAAGGTGATGGTGCGGGGAGTTGTGTGGGAACGATGGCATATTTTCACCTGAGATGCCCAGGAAGGTGGAAAGAGAGGATGTGAACTGCCTTTTGTTCAAACATAGGCTGTTAGAGCCAGAAGCCACCCAAGCAGACACTCCCTCTCTGGCACCTCCCAAGGCGGGGGGCGTGTGATGCGTGTGAGGACGCCAGGTGTGGGCCGAGGCACACACAGCCCCTGCCTTGGAAGACGGTGCCCTGGTAAGTTCTCTTGTAACATGGCGGTAGGGGCCGACGTCCCCACTCTCACGAATCTTCCTTTTTCCCGTGGAAGGCAGGCTCCAACTAGAAAGCCAGGGTTTCACGGCATTATCTAGCCTTTACTGTGTTTATTTATAAGCACAACGCTAGGGTAGTGATATAAAGTTCCCTTTCAGATACACGGACTTATGTGAAATAATGGAGCCAATTAAAATAAATGCAGAGGCCCTGAAATCTAGTGATGGGGATGTGGAGGCACCACGGTTCCAGCACCCCTGGGCTAACGTGGCTTTGCAGCATCCGTATGTGTGAAGCGCCAGCCACACCGGCCTCCCTGGTGTGGGGTTTCGATGCTCTTGAGTCCCTAACAGCTCTCACCTCGCTACCCTCCCTGTTTCCGCGAGTGAAGGAGAGTAGATGGCGGGGTCCGGGAACAGCTCACCCTGCTGCCCGCTGCCTGCTGCATTCCTCTTTTGGGTGGCTTTGCTTTCTCTTTTTGTCTCCACTGCTGGCTTTCCATTTTCCAGGGTGACTGAATGTTTCCCATTTAAGTTGTGAGTTATTAAAGGAAACTAGGAGGGACATAATGGTAGAAATGGCCTGCAGATGGGGCCTAACGCCTGGCTGGGGTCAGAGCTGGCGCTGGAATTCAGGACGGCCCAGATGGAGACGACCGTGCTTGGCTCTGTCATGGGCTCACGGCCCGGGAGGCTCCAGCAGGTTCTCACTGAGTGCTGTGGTCTCAGTGTTGGAGTTCTCCGCGGATTCCTGTGTTGAAATCCTCACTGCCAAGCTCATGGTGGTAGCAGGTGGGGCTGCAGGGTGGTGAAGAGGTCACGCAGGTGCACCCGTCATGCGTAGGATGAATGCCTTAGAAAAGGGACCCAAGAGAGACCGGCTGCTCCTTCCCCTACGTGGAGACACAGTGGGAAGGCACCATCCGTGAACCAGGAATTGGCCCTCACCAGACACGGAACCTGCCGGCACCTTGACCTTGGACTGCCAGCCTCCAGAGCCGTGAGCAACCAGTGTCTGTTGTTTGTGGGCCGCCCAAGGGAAGGGGCTTTGTGACAGCAGCTAGAAAGACTGACACCAAGTGCTCCTGGTGGTCTGAGGTCCCTCCCAGCCCGGCCTCCCGGCAGCCATACATGACCCAAGGGAGAAGTCAGGAAGTCACATGCACTTGCCTCTGCCTCCAGGATGGCAGGATAAATCCTCAGTGTTGGGGGGCAAGGCTGACCGCAAAGCAAACACCAAACCAAAGAGGGGCATTCCCGCCACCTCCTCCCCTGGAGGGGACGCACCCCGTCCCTGTGCTTTCATCACGAGGGTTTATGACCATGTCTCGTCTGCCGTCGACATGATTGCCGACACGTTAGACACGAAATAAAACACACTGGCTCTGCAGAGTTAGCAAGTCCTGGCCGTCATTCTGAATCTACTTGAATGTTTGCTCAAAAATTCTGAACTGATATGAAGGGAGCAGCCGGAGAAACGCAGCACACTGCGGGTCGGGCCAGTCAGCAGCCACAGTCACGTTGGAAGAAGGAAGAATGCACCTCGGGAGCACGCGTGGCATATTGTGGTTTCTTCTAAAACTAAATTTACGGCCAGGCGCGGTGGCTCACGCCTGTAATCCCAACACTTTGGGAGGCCGAGGCGGGTGGATCATTTGAGGTCAGGAGTTCGAGACCAGCCTGGCTGACACAGTGAAACCCCATCTCTACTAAAAATGTAAAAATTAGCCAGGCATAATGGTGTGCACCTGTAATCCCAGCTACTTGGGAGGCTGAGGCAGGAGAATCATTTGAACCTGGAAGACGGAGGTTTCAGTGAGCCAAGATTGCACCACTGTACTCCAGCCTGGGAGACAGAGTCAGACTCAGTCTCAAAAAAAAAAAAAAAAGAAATTCACCTTTGGCTCTATCCCTCTTACTTTCATAAAACATTCTGTATTTTCCAAATGCCAAAAAAATTATTGTTAAAGACTTTAGAAAACAGAAAAGTACAAAGAATAAAAGGGTAACTTCATTTCCCTCCTCTGAACAAACCACTTTTAATCTTTGGCATGGTGCGTGTGTGTGCATTTGTGTGTGTGTATGTGTATCTGTACTTGTACCTCCACACACAAATGGATGAGCGTGGTGTGTGTGTACACATGTGATGTGTTCATATGTGCACATGTGGGTGCCTTGTGCACATGTGTGTGTCTGTGGGATGTTCGGATGTGCATGTGAGTCAGTGTGTGTGCATGCCCACAAGCACACACGTAAGTGTGATGTGCTGTGTGTGCACACAGATGAGCATGTGTGAAGGGGTGCATGAGAGTGGTGCATGGGTGTGGTGTGCATGTGTGTGCGTGTGTGTGATGTATGTGCATATGCACGTGTGTGCTGTGTGTGTCATGTGTGTGCATTTGCACATGTGTGCTGTGGTGTGTGTGATGTGTGTGCATTTGCACGTGTGTGCTGTGGTGTGTGACGTGTGTGCATTTGCACGTGTGTGCTGTGGTGTGTGACGTGTGTGCATTTGCACGTGTGTGTTGTGGTGTGTGTGATGTGTGTGCATTTGCACGTGTGTGCTGTGGTGTGTGTGACGTGTGTGCATTTGCACGTGCGTGCTGTGGTGTGTGTGTGGTGAGTGGATGGGAGGATATTTCCAGTGCTCTCCTCCTGGGACTGATGCCATGATGAAAATCTGTGTAAACCATACAGTACATCTCTCATCATTTCTTTATGATGAGTCATTAGAAGCAGGATTCTGAATTTCTGATTCAGAAGCTCTGTTTGTTATGTGACCCTGGATCCACACATCTAAACGATGTTTCAGAAAGGTGGTGCCAATTTATATTCCCAGCAAGGACACTGGCTGTGCCATGTCCCCACTGCCACCCTGGCCCTAGTTCTGTCATGTGGGCATTCCTTTGGATGTGCTTCCCAAGTTGACAGGTGTGAGGTGGCCCCAATCAATCCCACATTTACTCAATTAGTGGAGAGGCTGAGCACTTGAAAATCTGCTTAGCTTTGGCTGGGTGCAGTGGCTCACGCCTGTAATCCCAGCACTTTGGGAGGCCAAGGTGGGCAGATCACGAGGTCAGGAGATCGAGACCATCCTGGCTAACATGGTGAAACCCTGTCTACTAAAAATACAAAAAAAAAAAAAAAAAATTA
>NW_026652307.1:266452-285183 GCF_009828535.3 Hylobates moloch | reverse complement strand
AAAAAAAAAAAAAAAATCTGCTTAGCTTTCCTCGTTTCTTTTTTTTTGTGCATCGCGTGTGTGTTTGCGTTTTCTACTGAGGGTGGTGGGAATGGCCTTGTGCAAACACAGAGATCCACTGGGGCATCAGACATCTGTCTTCCACCTACAAACACAGATTCTGGGTCTGTCCAGCCACATCACAGAGGTCACATCAGTCTCCGGGGCTGTTTGTGACTTGATTCGTGCAATCCTAGTGCCTTCTTAGAGTTTGTCCCTAAGTGTTTAACATATGCCCAACATATAACATATGCCTAGCATGTGCTTAACATGTGCACCAGACAGAGGTGCTGGTGGTGTGGGTGGCTCAGGGAATCTGTTTTATCCAAGGATCATTAGTTATATTGATAAACAGGCAAAACCCATCCAAACTGGCTGAAGCCCCCAGTGCAATGTTTCTGAAAGGGAATGGGCTTTCTAGGGCCTGGAACCAAAGAATAAAAGTTTTCATCAAAGGGCAGATAAGTCATTATTTTAGGGTTGGCGGGCCAGATGTCAGGACCCACTCACCTCTGTGATGTAGCTGAAAAGCAGCCTTAGGAGATATGTACATGAATGGGTGGGGCTGTGTGCCAATAAAACTTTATTTACAACAGGCTACAGCCAGGTTGGGCCTTGAGCTGTGGTTTGTCCGTCCCTGCCCTGTAAGGACACAGCCCCTTGCTGCTGCTTCTCTACTTTATGCCCCTGTTTTTGCTCTCTGCTCAGCCCAGCTTTTCCGGTTTTTTTTTTTTTTTTTTTTTTTCAGCACTTAGAGGAAAACGGCCCCTGGCTGAGAGCCAAGGCTCTACCAGCCTCTTTGGCCCTCCTACTGGCATTATAAAGTCTGGTGTTATTGGCCCCATTTGACAGGTGGGAAAATAGACCAGAAAGCCCGTGTGACATCGCCAAGGTTACGAAGCCACGAAGCAGCAGAGCTGGGCGTCGAACCCACAGCTGCCTGCTCTTGACACTGGCCATAGGAGTACAGCATAGAGCAGGGGCAGGACGGGTCTGAGGCTGTGGCGCATGCCTGTGAGCCACAGCACCCAGGTATGGAGAAGAAGGAAGGAGGGGAAGCAAAACTCGGGAAAGAGCCGAAAGGCCTGGCCTGTGCGGCCCCTCTGAACCTGCCACGGAGCATTTCTTGCTGGGCAGATAACGATGGCACCATAATGATGACTATAATAATGAAACATAAAGGAAATGAAACATTATTAACCATTGATGGATAGTGCATTCCGTTCTCAATTTAATGATCTGCAACTGCAAATCTATAGTCAAGAATGAACCAATTTCTCACTTCCTTTTTGCTCTGTTCATCCCAGATAAGGAAATGAAAGGATTACTCTGCAGACATGGAACCCAAATGTCAATGTTCTGCCTCATTAGAAGACCTGGCGCAGACGCCCCCGAAAGCCCACGTGGTTCTGGTGATGTTGCCCGGCTCACCTGGCCAGGGGGCTGGGGATGGCCATGGGCGCCCACACCAACCTCTGGCGTCAGCAGGCAGGAAAGGTGGCTCAGGGGCATCCCAGATCCGGACGCCTGATCCCTCTCTGTGAGTGCCCTGGTGCTGGCTTCTTTTCCTCCCCCCTTCCTGCGAATGTGCCCCAGATTCCAGGTGTTAAATCTTGCGCTCCGGATGTGCCAGCCCATCCTAACAAGGAGCAAGGGATCAGAGGGAGATGGTCCTCAGACTGATGGCGAGTTGGCCAAGGTGAGCGTTCGTATCTCCTTCTCAATGCCCTTTGCATTGAACGCTGAGATGAGATGCAACTCAGACTCCCAGATCTGGCCCCGCTTTCTTCCCGGCTTGATTAGCTGGACAGGAGGCAGTGCAGGGTGAGAGCCTTCTGTTCAAAGCCAGACCTAAATCCAGAGGAGTGCATGTGCTGGGACTGGGGTTAATGCTGACGAGCTGCCTCCCTGTGTCATATGGACTTGAGGACCCACTTGCTTTGCGAAGCTCACTTGTCCAGCTGTTTCACACATGTGACCCCATGGAACCTGCCAGACCCAGCCACCACAGCTTCTGCGGAGGGCATGGATCAGGCATGTTCTTTCCATGCTACTTAGTGTGGAGGGGGGCGTGTGCGGGTTTCAGTTCAGAAGTCAAGAGTAGCAGCTGATGCTTTTACTTCAGGAGTGAAATTATGAGTAAACCTCCTGCTCGCAGCTTTGTGCAAACAAACATATGACAGCGTAAAAGCTTTTTAACATCCCTGCGTATTGCTCTGGTTCACAAGACATTGAAAACCGAAAATAAAACAATGAGAAGGGATGCGTTTGCCAGCCCAGCTTGCAGGGAAGAATCCCGAATAGCTGACGAGTTCATTTTTACTTATTTATGGGCAAATTTCAAAGTTGCATCTGCTCCCACTTTGTGAGCACTCAGATATCCTCTGGGACTTTGTTTGTTTGTTTGTTTGTTTGTTGGTCTCTGTGTGACTGGCAGTTGCCTGAAGTTTGATATCAAGTAGGTCAGATGGAAGAATGGAAAAGTTAACTCCAGAGAAGCCGATTGTCTTCAACACACTGGCTGTCACACTTCTCGATGGTGCTTCCTGGAGCATTTAATTTGTGGGACAGGTGTCTTAGTGGGACACGAATCCCCCAGCTGTGCAGAACAGTCAATGGCCACGGACTCCAGGTCCCCTCCCTTCCCTGCTCCTTGGCCCTGAAGCTGCAGGTCCTCTGTGAGCCTCAGTGTCTTCGTCTGAAAACCGGGATGAGACTCACAGCAGTCTTGTCGTGTGGTGAAGTGAGGGGAGCTTGTATGTTGGTGACTTTGTGGGGTGCCTGGCGGGCAGTCCGCTGTCAGTCCACACTACATCTTCTTTAAAATAAGCACGAATAGGGGCACTCATGGCCAGCTTGGGCAACGTCGGGAGACCTGTCTCTACACTAATACAAAGCATAGCTGGGTGTGGTGGTGCACACCTGTAATCCCAGCTTCTCGGGAGGCTGAGGTGGCAGGATCGCTTCAGCCCAGGAGATCAAGGCTGCAGTGAGCTGTGATTATGCCACTGCACCCCAGTCTGGGTGACAGAACGAGACCCTGTCTCAAGAAGAAGAAAAAAGAGTGCTTATGGGGTCCTGTGAGTGGCTGAGCCCTATTCATTTTCTACAGTGGGGTAGCATTCACAAGGGATGCCCCGTTGACTTCTGTTCCCTCCCTGGGCACAGGGGTGGGGTGGGAGCCTGGAGTTTGGTGGACCGTCACAGGCATGCATCCCAGGCCGCCGAAGACCCTGCCTACCCCGTGTGGCCCTGGACCTCTTGCTGGGGTGGTGCATTCGGTGTGGGGAGGGAGTCTGTGTCTGCATCCCTGCCTGCCAGCCACTCCCCCTAAGTGAGGCCTGTGCTGAGTCCCGCACAGGAAGCATCCGTCATGGCAAGAAGAGGCATGCAGGGACCAGCCTCCTGGGGTTGCTGTGGAAGAGGAGCCTGAAGCTGGGAGGACAAGGCCGGTGTCCGGGCGGCACTGTAGCATCAAGCTGCATCTGTTAGGATGCACCCCGGAGTGTGGTGGGAATCAGCGCGAGGGCTCCGTTATCTCAATGAAATATGAGTTCCACAGCACGAAAGGAAATGACAGCCAACAGGATTTGGTAGAACAGTTGTCAGCCTTGGAAAATTATATTTATCCAAATGTGCTGGTGAAAGAAGGCTCTGGTCTGTTTTTATTCTCACGATTTTGTTTTTGCCGAGTAGAATGTTTTCCTCAGGAGAGGTCTTTGGGCGCAAGATCCAGTTACATTTTCCCAGAAAAAAAAAAATCCCTTTTCATGGGATTGGCTGTATTTTCTGAGTGATCCATGAAAATGAGGATTCCTCAGTCTCCTGGATAGACCCCCAGAGTTGAACTATGTGACCTGCTAGAGCTGAAAACATCATGTTGTTCACTCTTGGCAGACAACCTAATGCCCTTGACAGCCAGAGTTCAAAGCGGTGGCCGTTGGTTGCCGGGTGACCCTTTGTCCTCACTTAGGCTAGTCTTACGGATGCCTGGGTCTGGAGGAAGCAGGTGGTCAGGGGCTTTGCTCATTCAGGGCATGGCCCACTCAGTGCTGCCAGGAGCCCCTGAGCCCGGGCCGTGGGCTCTGAGCAGTTCCTGATGAAGGAGCTCTGTGCAGCCGGGCCCTGATGCCCATGGTGGCCTCACCAGGCAGGCCAGAGCTGTGGTTGCCATTGGGGCCAGGCAGCCCTCCTGCTGCAAGGAGAGGGGGCATCACTGTCAGAAGCACAACTTTGCTGGGCTGCCGCAGCCGGCTCCAGACCTCACGGCAAATGAAGGTGCCAGCGACTCGAGCACGCCTGCCCGGCGCTAACATCGCTGGCTGCTCCGCAAAGCAGGGCGGCCAAACAAAAATATAAGCAGGTTTGGCTTTTATCTGTGTTGGGAGGTTCAAGGGTGTTCCTTGTCTTCAGGCAACAATAAAATCATCATGTTCTGAGGCGGAAGTCATAGGCTCTCACTCTTCTAAATAAACTGGGGCTTAAGAGGAAAGTGGCTTATAGAGATGCTATTAGGGAAGGACAAAAAATGTTTTTAAGCTGGGAATTCCTTCTTCTTCTCAAGCAGTTAGAATGACAGAGTGGTTTATGAAGCACACTCTTCTTTAGAAGGTAGAAGGTGTTTCTTCCCTAAAGCCAAATGTACCATTTGCAGACACTCTGAGCAAGATTCTGGGGTGATGGGGAGGGCGGAGGAGAACGGGGTGCCCCACTGCACCCTGCTGTTGCTCGGTGGGCCTTGTCATGGCCTAAACAGTGATGTGTGCTGAGCAGCGTGCTCCCAGCTCCCGGCACTGTCAGCTGTCAGCGTGCTCCCTCAGCCTATGGGTAGGGACACCAAGGCTCACAGGATGGAGTGACCAGCCCAGAGTCCCACATCTGAGCCAGGATCTGAGCCAGGGCCATGTGTCCCCCAGGCTAAGTCTTCTAGCCCTGAAGCCCTCTCTCCTCTGGGGGAGGCTGTTTCTGAAACTCTCTGCCTGCTCATGCCACCAGTGCATGCCAACAGTAAGGGGTACGGGGTGTCGCCAGCCTGCAGTGCTGTAGGAGAGGAACAATCTCTGTTCTGGTGCTGTGTGGGTGCCCAGGGGCATGAGTGCCTGGGGAGTGTGACCACAGGCCAGTGGCAGTCCCTGCCTTTGGATTAAAGAGGACTTTGAGGCTTGCTTTTTGATGTCATGGAAAACAGCATATGACACCAAGATATCCCCATTTCCAAAGAGACTTGCTGGGTTTAGCACCACAGAAACCAGTCGCAGAGGAAATTGATGGTGTAGCAGACAGTGTGACATGTTGACTACCTGCCCTCGTCCTTGCAGATGGCATGGGCGCAAAGGGGATGTGGGATGAAGAGTTGAAACAAATGCCTTCTCCAGGCTTGCTGTCTTCCGTTCTCCTGGAAGATGGCACAGGTGTAAGATTAAGACAGCCCCAATTTCTGTGTCACTGGAGAGAAGAGGACCCAGCCACCCATAGTGGGCTGTGACGTGGGGGAGAAAGGACCTGGTACTCTTCCTAGCCTCTGAGGTTCAGGAACTGTTACAGAAAGGAGCCTTAACAACCCAAACCAATAAAAGTGGGCCATATTCCTGAAAAATCTAAGGGTCTGAGGTTAGCTTCAGGCATGGCTGGATCTAGGAGTCCAAACACCGTTACCAAGAGCCTGTATCTTTCCACCTCTTGGCTTGGCCTTTTTTTGGCTCATTCTGGAGTTTGGTTTGTTTCTTTTTCTTGACTTTATTCTCTAGCTAGATCTTCCCTCATGAGGCACCTTTGTGTCCCCCAACCTCTGTCCCACACTCAGTTCTGTCTCTTCAGCTTTCCTGCCTGCCCCCTGACAGTCCCTGCGAGTGAGAACCTCTCTTTTCTTTCTTTTTTTTTTGAGACTGAGTCTTGCTCTGTCTCCCAGGCTGGAGTGCAGTGGCGCAATCTTGGCTCACTGCAAGCTCCACCTCCCAGGTTCACGCCATTCTCCTGCCTCAGCCTCCCAAGTAGCTGGGACTATGGGCACCCACCACCACGACCGGCTAATTTTTTGTATTTTTAGGAGAGACGGGGTTTCACCATGTTAGCCAGGATGGTCTCAATCTCCTGACCTCGTGATCCGCCCACCTCGGCCTCCCAAAGTGCTGGGATTACAGGCCTGAGCCACCAAGCCCAGCCGAACCTCTCTTTTCTAGTCATCCTCCCCCAAGTCCTGTCACTGAGTCCCGCTGGCCTGACTCACACCTTGTAGTGAGTTGAATGGTAGCCTCCAAAAGATATGTCCACCCAGAATCTGTGAGTGTGACTTTATTTGGACAAAAGGGTCTTTGCAGATGTGATTAAGTTAATGATCTGGAGATGGGATCACCCTGTTGGGTCCCATATCCAGTGACAACACACGGCCATGTGAAGACTTGTGGAAAGGATGAGAACTCAAGACAGTACCGTGGTGTGTGGGCCCCAGGCCTGCTCTTGTGGCAGGAAGTCACATCTTACAGGTACCCGTTAGCTGTGTGACCCTGGACAAGCTTCTCACCCTCTCTGGACTTCAGTCTCCTCCAGAGTAAGGGGGGTAGTGGAATGCCTCCCTCATGTAGGGTGAAATAGCTAAGAATGCAAGGTGCTGCAAAGACCGCCTGTCGGCAGGAGCTGCCTGAGAGCCTCTGTTCCTCCCTAAGGCGGTGTGCCACAAGGCCAAACACGCGGGCACCCACGCCAGGCCACCGGGTTATCAGGGGTTTCCAGTCTACACACAGTAGACTGGATAGGGTCTGTGTGACCCAGTGACATGGCTTCGGAGACTCCGTTTCCGTTATCTTTTTTTTCCACTTTTGCTTTAGGTTCGGGGGTATGTGTGAAGGTTTGTCGCACAGGTAAACACGTGTCACAAGAGCTTATTATACATATTATTTCGTCACCCAGGACCTAAGCCCGATACCCAATAGTTATCTTTCCTGCTCCTCTCCCTCCTCCCACCCTCCCTGCTCAAGTAGCCCCCAGTGTCTGCTGTTTCTTTCTTTGTGTTCATAAGTTCTTATCATTTAGCTCCCACTTATAAGTCAGAACACGTGGTATTCGGTTTTCTGTTCCTGCGTTAGTTTGCTGAGGGTGATGGCCTCCAGCTTCATCCATATCCCTGCAAGTAGTATGGTGATTCCTCAAATAGCTCAAAGCAGAACTACCACTTGATCCAGCAATCCCATTACTGGATATACACCCAGAGGAATGTAAATCATTCTACCCTAAAGACACATGCACGCAAATATTCATGGCAGCACTGTTCACAAGAGCAAAGACATGGAATCAGCCGAAATGCCCATCAGTGACAGATTGGAGAAGAAAATGTGGTAGATATACACCGTGGAATATTAGGCAGCCAGTTTCCTTTTCCGTAAGTAAGAACTGAGATAGTCCCTGCCTCGTGGGGTCGATGAGGATGTGAAACGCATCCACCCCAAGTCCTTTCTGAGTGGGCGCTGCTCTTTTTATTAGCGTGATTTTTCTTCCATTGCCATCCTCTGGTCTAATCTAGTGGTTCTCAAAGGGGGCAAGTCCAGCCCCAGGGGCACTGGGCAACTACTGGAGACGTTTTTGGTTGTCACAGCTTGGGGAGGGGTGCTGTTGGCATCCAGCACAGGGAAGCTGGTGAGGTGCTGGGGGGTCAGCGTGGGGGTCTTTGTGGCCGTTTCCTTCTGTTTCACAGTGTGGAGACCCCGGGACAGGTGAAGGCCCCGGCAGGACAGGTGGTCAGTGTGGGTGGAGCTTCCGCGCGGATGCTGGCCTGGCTCTGACCTTCGCAGAGAACCCACGTCCTCACGGGTGGTGGTGGCTTCAGTCAGCCTGGCCAGGCCGGCCACGCCCGCACTCCCTGATCCTGCTGGCATCATGGGCTGACCTGGAGGCTGGGGGGTCTGCCCATGACACCAGCCCATGGTGCCCTGAGCTGGGGTCTGCCCTGAGGCCAGGGCTGCTGACCTGCTAGAGCCCAAGGCCAGAGGTCTTTGAGGTGGGTCTGGGGCAATGGGGGTGAAGGCTCATGACCTGCCGTCACCCTGCCCTGAGCTCTGTGGTCTCGCCGTCTGGGAGGGCAGCGGCCGAAGTGCACCGAGCTCCCCCCAGGGCAGGGCCCTGACTCGGCCTGCCCTACTCACAGCTCCCAGAGGAAACACAGCTGCTCTTCCCATCATCCTCCACCCTATGCCCCTTTAACGGATGGCTGAGTGGCCTGGAAAGGCTGCAGAACTGGCCCACGGTCACCACCTTCAGGGGACAACACGGTTCATTCCACTGTGGGACCACACACGCGCTGGACGCTGCTCTCTCCCCAGGCCTTACACCTGGCCTGTGTTGCTACACGCAGGGCCCCCGTCGCCCACTCCAGCAGCCTGGAGCCTGTGAGATGCGGGCATTGATGTCCGCTGGGCTGCCCTGGGGAAAGCTGAGCCCCCAACAGCAGAGCCGGAAGCTGGGACCCTTGTGTGTGAGGCCTGAGGACAGGCACTAGCCTGGACCAAAGCTCATGACCTGGCTACGGTGCTCAGTGTGAGTTCACAGGGCAGTGATTCTAAATCTGGCTGGTGCATCGGGCACAGGGTCACCCACTGGCTCCCAAACCCCACCCAAGCTCCACCAGGCCCAGGCCTCTGTCCCCAAAACATGCTGTGGAGCTTTTCAGGAAAAAGAGAGTGAGCCCGCGAGAATGTCCCCATGGATGGAGTCTCTGTCTGGCCTCGCACCCTCAATATCCTGGTGGAAAACAGCCTTTGGGGATGACTTTGTCGAAGGCAGGGAGTGTCATGGAAGAATGTGGCGTAATTATAAACACATTTGCATGTATTGATTATTTGATGAGTCGGGCTGTTGTATGGGAGGGGAAGGACACTTTGTTTTTAAAAATGCAGTTAAAGCACTGTCCTCGTTTCCTGGAAAGGTTTTTAATTTTGCTGAGGTTGGGACTTGTTTATTGATGTTTTACGCAGTGATTTTTATGGATACCTTGAGTTAGAACACCGACCATGGGGTATTGAGGGAGTCTGGAGTCCAGAACCCGAAAACACACTGACGAAGGTGTGACCTCAGACTCACACCCCGCTCTGTTGTCTGCTAGAGGATTGCGACGTTTGTCCCTGTCACCTGGCACGGCTGTGATGCTGAGATGCAGTTGTGGATGTACACGCACTGCGACTGTTGCGGAGTGGAGGTAATTAATAGCAATGGCCACAACCTCCCTTTGGTATCTCTGATTTCAATACTCATCAGTATCGAATAACTCCAGGAAGTTGCAGACTTGCGAGTGGCCCTGGGTGTCATCCTGCAGTTCTTATTTCTCAGTGAGGAAACAGAGGTTGTAGAATGTGGCCAGAAGCCTGGTCAGCAGAGTGGCCTGGACAGAGGCTGAGCTGGATAAATGGCAGCCGGGGAAAAGTGGGGAAGGAGGCGGTGGCCCGGCAGACCGCTGCCCCTTACCAGCCCCTCGTGCCCGCCAGCTGCTGCCCGGCCTATGTCCATTCACTCACTCCCCAGGGCGGCCAGTAGGGTGTGTCCTGGGGTCCCCGGCCGGCCGGAAGCAGCTGCCTCCCTCTCTGGAAGGTGCTTTGAAGGGAGCTGACACCAGTGGACAGTGGTAGAACGAGAAAGTGCCGTGAGTATCACGGAGGACGTGGGAACACGAGGGTCTACCCCCGCCGCAGGAGGCGGTTTTCAGGAGGATGGAAGAGGGGTGGGGAGTAGTCAATGTCCCAACCAGGACGGCGGGGCAAGGGGGAGTGGCCTGCGAGAAGGAGAGCAGCTTCTAGGCAGCAAGGTAGACCAGATGATCCACACCACATCAAGGGTTGGATGTGCTGGAACCTTAGAGTTGTTGAAATAAGAAGTATGAGTGTATGTGTGTGTGTGTGTGTGTGTGTGTGAGAGAGAGACCTTAGAGTTATCAAAATCATGAGTGTGTGTGTACGTGTGTGTGTGCATGCATGCGTGTGTGTGTGTGCGTGCATGTGTGCATGGGTGCGTGGGGGTGTGTGTGTGTGTGAGAGAGAGAGAGAGAGAGATTGATCTACTACCTGCCTGACTCTTCTCAGCACTGCAGGCCACGGGCCATGCTTGCACAGAATACACAGCTCAGGCAGGGCTGGGCCTGCCTGACCCTGGATCTCAAAGTTTTTTGACCATGATTCATAGAAAAAGAAAATGCTTTAAAATTATGAGCCAGGAAATATCCCCCAAACCCTCCCTCCCCACAGAAACGTCCCCACACGCAAACAGAAATCAGTGTTTTACAGAGCAGCATTTACAGCCTCGTAAATGTGATCGATACAATTAGAATAGGTATTTTTTTTCCATTCTGTTCGATTTCATTTTAAAATGTTCACCATGCCACACGAAACTGATGTCCCACATTTGAGAAGCGTGTTCTGGAAGGCCAGACCCAGCCATCTGGGGTGATATTCTGGAAAGAGCAGGCCTGGCCGAAGGTCCCTGAGCTGGGCGTTGCAGGCCACGGCAGCTGGAAGGGTGAGGGATGGACGATGGGCAGGTGGCGTCAGATGGAGAGAGGGACGGGGGTGGAGAATGGGTGGATGGGTAGGTGGGGGACGATGGATGCCTTTGAGTCTCTTCATAGTGGTTACTGTCAGATGCCTTCCTGGAGCTACTGGCTCTGAGCGGCAGAACTGGGAGCTGAATTAAGTGAGAGGGACCCCAGGACTCCAGGACCCCCACCCGAGCTTCACAGGAGCAGTCCTGTCTTTACTTACCATGTATTAGGGGTTCCTAACAAGGATCCCTCTCTTAAAAAGTGTGGAGGCCAGGCGTGGTGGCTCACGCCTGTAATCCCAGCACTTTGGGAGGCCGAGGCGGGTGGATCACCTGAGGTCAGGAGTTTGAGACCAGCCTCGCCAATGTGGCAAAACCCTGTCTCTACTAAAAATACAAAAAGTAGCCAGGTGCAGTGGCATGTGCCTATAATCCCAGCTACTCGGGAGGTCGAGGCAGGAGAATCGCTTGAACCCAGGAGGCGGAGGATGCAATGAGGAGCTGAGATCACGCCGTTGCACTCCAGCCTGGATGACAAGAGTGAAACTCCATCTCAAAAAAAAAGAAGAAAAAAAACGTGTGGAAAAGCCCTGGCCCTAGGTTGTGAAGAACACCCTATATTTGGTATAAAATAATACCACAGATGAAGGTTTTGCTCACCATGAGCATATCTCGGAGGCAAGTCCCCGTGGTCCGTCTGTGTCTTGGGGCTCCTGGGCATGGCCCACTGACAGCCCAACTCCTGAGGGCTGGGCAGCAGCTGTTCTTCCAAAGCCGGGGCGGTGCTTGGCACACAGTGGGCCCTTCAGAAAGATTTGTCGATTGCACCAAGAAGCGCCTCTGTCCTGCCACCTGGAGCAGGCTGGATTCCGGAGGCCTTGCAGCGCGCTTTCATGCCCTCTCGCGTGTGTGATGGAGACATTAGCGTGTGTCAGCCCCTTTACCGGGGCTTTCCCATTGTCTTAGCGTGTTCCTTTCATCTAATGAGCAGGTGCCCTTGGCTGAACTTTTCAGGAATCCGTGGGGAACCAGAGTGAATACATTATGGCGCTGTGGAGCGAATGACAATCGCGTGGTGCTCGCCTGTGGCCGTGGAGGTGTCTGTGCCGCCACAAAATGCCTCACACTTCTTTTGGGTTTTGGGGTTTTTAGGTCATCCCTCAGGGCCCGTTATCCCATGTCAAGGAGGCCCACATAGGCCCCCGAGGAAGGCTTTGGCTATCACGAGGTGGCCTTTGTGCAGGCAGGTTCAGCAACTTTGGCATTCACTGGGGCGGCCTGTTGCTGGTGCTTGGAGTAAGTGAAGAATGCGATTGGGCGTCAGAGCTGACCTGGCAGGGAGCCGGGTTTCCGGCCTGTGTCAGCGGCTGCCTAACCATGGACACCAGCGCAATGACTCAGTCCTGACCGCTGTAAGCATCCCGGCCACCAGCTCTGCATCATCAGGGAGATCAATTAAGTTGAGTGTGTGTAATTCTCGGGGATTAGACGGAAGTGCACAGGCTTCATTGATCCACTCTCCTAGACAATCAGCAGGCCCCTCCAAGGGCTGAGGACCCAGCACTCAGCAGGAAGCCTGGCTCACTTCTCTCCCACGCCCCTTCCTCCCGCACTTCCCCACTTTCGTCTCTCCTGGATTGGATTGGATTTCTGGAAGGTTCTGCTGGGCCACGTCCCATCGGGTCATTAGGAACGCTACATGCACAACCACACACCCCGTCTGCAGGGGCTGCAGGTACCCTGAGACCCTGGGACTCTGTGTTTTTCTGTGGTTACCGTTTTTCCTTTGAACAATAACACTTTTTTTTTTCTGAGACTTCTGGCACCCACCATACCTTCTAATTCTACTATAATCATCACCCTTTTCTCTTGCCAAAAAAAAAGAAAAAGAAAAATAAACTTAAAAGAACACAGACTAAAGAAAGTCATTTCCAAGTTAAGCCGAGAAGGGGTCTGAAATGTATCGCTGGTGAGAGTCCTTTTTTTTTTTTCATGGTAACCACAAAAGCAAGTGCACTAGTGTGTCTGTGTATGCGGTAAACAAAATGGTTTGCCAAACTCAGGAACTAAAAATGCTCTAAAAGAACAGCGTTCATTTCTGAAAACAGCCAAGTTGGAACCTGGCACCAGTATTTTGAGTCAGAAGATCACTGAGCATTATGCGTTGAATTGAATCTCCCAAAATGCCTTTTGCTGAATCCTAACTCTAGAACCTGTGCACGTGATCATATCTGGAAAACAAATGGGGGGTCTTTGTAGATGGAATCAAGTTAAGAGGCAGTCAGAGTGGATCAGGGTGGGCCCTAAATCCAATGACCCGTGCTCTTAAAAGAAGAGGAAACCGAATCCAGTGTTAGACAGAGGCCCCAGGGAGAACCTCGCTTATTCGTTCATCACGGACATCTGCAGACAGGATCTCCAGGGACTGCCACAGCCCCAGGTGGCCGAGGGCTCCTCCCAACAGGTCCCAGAGGGAGCACGGCCCTGCAGACACTCTGACCTCTGTCGAACTCCTGGGCTCCAGAACAGACAGAATCCATTTCTGTTGCTTAAACCTCCAGGTTTGTGATACTTTGTTATGGCAGCCACGGGAAACTGACACATTGAGGAAAACGGCAATTTTGAAAAGCCCAGAAAGTAAATATGCTGGAAGAAAAATGTTGATTTAGATGTTTCTTGGTAACCTGACTTAGGAACTCCCAGAAGTGACTTTTTTGAAAAGGAGATTCCTCCTGCTGGGGCTGGAAGTTCTCTGTTCCAAGCTCGCCTTGTGGATGGAGGAGTTGCTTCCTTGCAGAAACGCCAGGGTTAATATCAGGACCCTGTAACCCAGTGCCTCACCCTTGAAAGGCCTCCCTGCAGGCTGGGCTGTCATCTCTCAAGCCTTTCACACTGTTCTGCCATAAGGTCATAAAACCGTCATCCAGATGCAGATAAGGAGGAGGACTAGCGCCAAAAAACACAGCCTATAAAAGTGTTAGGGCCGTAAACTATAAGCCATAACTAAAGCCATAAAAGCCACCAGCACCTTCCCCGGGGGCATGACGCTTACAGGAGGTGTCTGGGGTTAGAGGCTTTGCCGGTGTGTCTATTTGTAATGATGCATAGAGGGGGGACCGGGTTTGGGGCTGGATCTCACAAGGGACATTACTGAGAATGGCTCTTTAGGGAATCATGTGTGTATTTATTTATCCAGCAAACATGAAGAGACTCTTTTGCACACTGACCGGCCTGCACTGGTGTAAAAACAGAGACGTCCAGCCTGCTTGGAGCTTACAGTGGCACGGGGAGGGCGGGTGGACAGCTAAAGCAGGTGGTGAGATGCCAGGGGAGAGGCGAGTGTGCCACAGCCAGGCAGTGGGGTCAGGTGCCAGGGATGCGTGGGTCTGAGGCCGGGGCAATCGGCAGATAAAGGGATATTAAGGGAACACTTGAAAAATGAGCAGGACAAGGGCCACGCGAGGACCAGGGGCAGCGTGTTCTGGGAGACGGAACAGCGTGTGCGGAGGCCCCGAGCCCTCAGCTGCTCCTGGGAACCTGGGAGTCTCTGCTGGGTGGGCTGCTGCTGGGCCCCGGCACAGGGCACTCTCTCTGCAGCCAGGCGGCCTCTGGGTGAAGAGGACAGTGCCAGCTCTCCCTGGGCACGGGGCTCCCCTGGCTGTGGCCACAGCCCTCGCTCGTCCCCCGTCTGCCCTGCCAGGCTCCTCCTCGCTGCTGTCTTTGCTCCCTCAGCCTGGCCTGCACCGGCCCTTTGGACCCGTCTCCCGGGCCTGTGTCCCCTTGTGCAGTGTTCCTCCTGCCCTGTTCTGCCCATGCAGGACCCCTGGCCCCCACACCCAGCCTTCCTGCTGCCCTCTGGGTGGGATGTCTCCTTTCTCCAGGACACTCATGGGTCCCCTGTCAGGGGCGAGGCAGTCTGTTCTACTCCCAGGACAACTATCTGTTTAGGTGGAAAAACATCGGCTTCCTGGCAGGGCCACCAGGAGGTAGGGACCCCGGGAAACAAACCCACCTCCTCCTCCTCACCCTTCCTTTTGGAGCAGTTCAAGCTGTACAAAGGCCAGAGCACCAGCTGTGGGCAGCTTCTCCCACCCCCGGCCCCTGCAGCTGGCAGCAGGACCCTCCCACCTCCTCACATGAGCTGCTGGGCAGCCGTGGACTCACCCCACAGTTAATCCCATTAACTTCAAAGCTCACTACTCTTCCTGCACAGTGTGCTGGGGCTGCACCCAACTCCCCATTTGCAGTGTCTCCGTGAAGGCGCCAAAGTCCACGGCCCTCAGCCCACTTCACAGATGGAAGGACCAAGGCTCCGTTTAGCAAGGTGGTTGCCGTGGTCACTAGAAAGTGAAGGAGGAGAGCTGAGCCCGGCCTGTCTCCACAATGGATGTGATAAATGCCTGAGGGCTGCTGTGTCATGCAGGAACCAATGGGATACAGTGCTGCGGCCTTTACATTTTGTCAATGGTGCCAGCGGTGGTGCCCGTATGTTGGCCATTTGGGAAAACAGCAGCCATATTTGAAAACACATTGCCCCTTTATTTAAAGGGGCAGCTGCTGGTACTCACTGGCCTGGGCATGTGCATTTTGCTGACGTTTGGGGAAGACCTTTGTGTTGAATTCTTGATGCTTCGCGAGGCCTCTTGCCTTGGTCATAGAACCTCCAGACAGTTTTTGCTGCTTTTTAAGTTGTTTCAAGCGATTATTCTCAGGCCATAAAACTCAGCTTTAAAAATAGGTTTCATAAAGGCCCCGACTTTTCTTCTAATTAGTGTAAAGATTTATTGAATATACATCATATGCGCAGATCATAATATTATTAAAATTACTATTAAGACTTTACACATCAAAATATTTCAGGCAGCGGGGAGACAGGAAGCCTGATGGTCCCTGAGAATCGAATCTGCATTGGCAAGATAAAGGACAATTGAGGGCGATTACAAAAGCCATGATTTAGAGTACAACATAAAACTCAGCTGAGAACTAATTCGTAATGCCAGCTGCTGCTAAGCTTCTTAATCTTTATCTAGTTCAATTAAAATCTGAATGTTTGGGATTTCATTAACAACCGGGGGTTTGGAAATTACATGCGCTTTTACGCCGTACTTCCGTTGCTGACTGACAATATTGGAAGTTGCCCAAAACGTCTCCAGGTAGACTTATGTATAATTAAAACTTAAGTATTTAAAGGCTAATGCAAAGGTAAAAGCAGATTATTTTAATTTGCAAGTCAGATCCGATTGACAAAGTAAGGAGACTCCAGTACAAACGGTGCCCCTTTTGTGGGGAGAGAGAGCATTTAGGAGGCCGAGGTCTGGGCGGTGACCTGCAGCTCACGGTCTGAGCCCTCACCGCAGGGCTGGTTTCCGTGTGAGGGCCAGGGAGCTGCTTTGGGCATCTTCTTAGCCACCGGGGACCTTGTCACGTTCCTGTGTGTGCAGTCCGTATCTTCACTGTGGTGCAGATGTGTTTGCTGTCTGCCAATGCATTATGCGTTTTCAAGACTTTGCAAGCAGGTCTTTCTAAAATTAAACCAGCCAGAGTGATGAACAAGCTTAACGCCTAACTTCAGAGGAACGGTGAAAAGCAAAAGCATCCAGGATGTTTCCTGTGTGTGTTTCCTTGGCCTAGGTTGGGGGGGGTCTGTTGTCACAAATGTCATTCTTCACAGGAGAATGGGAAGGTCTGACTGAGATTGGGGGTGGGGGTGGGGAATCGGCATTGTTGCCCCCTCCATCCCTCAAGTCATCCTGAGACTGGTTGGCCCGGAGGGATGGCTGCAGCATTTGAGTCTGTGTGAGACACACCTGCTTTGGTTCCCTGAGCATGGGAGGTAGAACAGGGACCCCCAAAGATGCTCCAGTCCTAATCTCTCCACCTCTGAATGTTTCAATTTGCCCCGCAGAAGGGACTCTGCAGATGTGATGAAAGTGAAGGATGCCGAGATGGGAGGTTATCCTGGTTGGCCCCATAGAACCCCAAGGTCCCTTCCAAAAGGGAGGCCAGAGGGTCAAGGTTGGGAGGAGAAAATGTGAGGAGGGAAGCAGAGGTCGGAGTGATGTGAAAGAGGCCATGAGCCCATAACACAGGTGCCTTCAGAGGCCGGACGAGGAAGGATTCTCTCCTGGAGCCTCCCCAGCGTGGCTGACACTTGGCTCTTGGCCAGGGAAACCCACATCGGACTTCTGACCTCCAGACATGCTAGACAGTAAGTGTTCATGTTAAGCCGTGGGGTTTGTGGTGACTTGTTACAGCCACAGTAGGAAGCAGATACACCCTGAGACCCAAAGCATGTGGCTCCCCTTCCTGTGCCTGTTCTCTGGCTGTGAAACAAGAGTGGAGAGTGGTACCCGGGCGCTCTTGTGAGGATGGGCGAGATGGTGAATGTGTCACCAGCCTGGCTCAAAGAGGGCAAAATTAGCCATAAGCTGCTGCTGGGGTGGCCTTCCTGCTGCTCGTCCAGGTGTCTGGCCTGGTGCTGGTCAAGGCCGTGAGTCCTCTGCAAAGAGCCAAGGCAGGGGTGAGGGACAGTAAGAGGCTCAAGGCACAGCTGTATCCACGCCCTGCCCCATCTGGCCCTGCCCTTGCCATTTTTTCCAGCTCCTCTGGCTGCCCCTCTTCCCCTTCTCTGCCTTATCCTCACCCTCCTGCTTCTCCTGGGTTCCCAGCAAGGCTGCAGCAGCAGGACAGGGATCCAGGTGGGCCCCCAACCAGTCACCTTGTGATTTGGGGGGTGTCTGCTCTCTCCGGTGCCAGCTCTCCTGAAGTCGTCTTCTCTCTGCCTTCTCACCTCCAGCGCCATTGCTTAATTTCCCTGTAGCTCTTTTCAGGGGAGGAGGGAGGAGGAGGTACGAGCTGGGCTGAGATATTCGGAGCATCACTGTGCATCTGTGCCCACCTCCAGGCCTGGGACACGGAGGCACCAGCGGGCGGAGCCCATGGAAGTCCAGTGGGGTGAGCTGGAGAGCGAGCCTTCAGCAGCAGCCTGGATCCCAAGAGGTCCGACGGGCACGGTGCCATCCTGTTTTGTTAACTTAGGTGACAGGTGCACCTCCTCTTAAATAATAGAGAGGCTGCTTTGGAACCGAGTTGACCTGGGGCTGCTCTTCTGAAGGTTAACACGGCCACAGGGAGAGGCTCCTGCCAGTGGCTTCATTTCACACGTTTTTCTGGGTGGTGATGTCCCCAGTTCTATGGGATCCTCAAGGAACCTGTGTCCTGGGGCCTGGGAAGGAGAAGGCCAGGCACTCCTTTCCTCAGCTGCAGATCAGGAAACTGTCTTCGCAGCTCCAGGCTTCTATGAAGACGAATCCTGGTTTTAGGTCTTTCTCTGCCCATCCTCCGAACGCAGTTCTCAGCAGTCAGCGTTTTGGATTGAAGATAGTGGACAGCTCCCCCCCAACCTCCCGTTCTTTGGTGTGGTCTTTATAGGAGTGACTTTCCTAGGTAATCACTGAAGTGGCCAGTTTTTGTTATTTTACGTCATTCTAAAACTGGTTTTCTGCGTCCTGGTTTTATTATTTCTTATTACATTGTATCGCTTCATAATGGTCTGCGTGGCTGGCTTCTCTAAACGAGCCCCTGGAGGACAGGACGCCTGTGGTTGTGTGTGTGTGTGAATGTGTGTGTATGTGCTGTGTTTGTTGTGTTGTATATGGTGCATATGCTGTGTGTTTCGTATGTTTTGAACTCTGAATTGTACTAGAGGGCCTGGCTGTGCCATAAGAATATTAGGAGGCCTAGAGAAAAGAACAACAGAAGGGGTGCTATGGGCAGGAGGTTTATAAAGTCCAGGAGCAACTAGAGACGATGTATTTCTAGACTATGTATGTACTAGAGCCTCTGTGTGTGCTGTGTGCTGTGTGTTGTGCATGCCGTGTGCATGTTGTATGTGTGGGGTTGTGTGTGTGTGTGCAATGCATGTATTGTGTGTGGGAATGTGTGTACAGTATGTCCTGTGCATTGCGCATGCAGCGTGTGTGTTGTGTGTGTGTGTGTTCTGTGCATGTGTTGTGTGTGGTATGTGTGTGCAGTATGTTTCATGTGTTGTACATGCAGTGTACTTGTGTGTGTGTGTGCTCTGTGCGTGTGCTGTGTGTGGGTGTGTGTAAAGTGTGTTGCCTGTGTTGAGCATGCAGCGTGTGTGTTGTATGTGTGTGTGTTCTGTGCATGTGTTG
>NW_026652307.1:264052-266442 GCF_009828535.3 Hylobates moloch | reverse complement strand
GTGTGTTGTATGTGTGTGTGTTCTGTGCATGTGTTGTGTATGTGCAGCGTGTTGCGTGTGTTGTGCATGCACTGTGTGTGTGGTGTGTGCTCTGTGCCTGTATTGTGTGTGGGGAGTATTTTTCAGCGTCATCTCTGATCTTGAGCCTGACCATCCATAAGTGTACGTGTCGGCGGATCTATAAACCTGCCTTTTTGTTTTGTGATTTTTGTTGTTCTTTGTCTGGGGGCAGAGGGGGAAGAAACCTTCCACCCAGCGCAGCTTGTGAGATGCAGGGCTAGTGCACCTGCTGTGTCTTATGCAGCGACCTTCCAGTCTTCAGGCATCTAGTGATCAGTGTGCTGCGAACCCCCTGGAAATCCTGCTGAATGCGGATTCCTACTCCCGGGGCAGGCTGGGTCTGAGACTCTGCATTTCCAGCACTCTTTCTCTATGGATGCTGCTGGTGTGGGGACCACGCTTTTGCAGCAAGACTTTGAACAGCCTGAGGTCCTCGCGACATTCCAAGTCCCTGGGCCAATTCCTAAGTTGTTAAAAATAAAACTCCCTTGATTCTTTTCAACTCTCTTGCCCCCGGTTCACGAACTTCTCTCTTCCCCTTGGTCTCAGAGCTTCCCAGGGCTTTGGTGGCCATGAGTTTGTGCATTTCCAGATGTCATCCGACTCACCGCACACGTGCACCTAAGTGGCTGGGTTAACATCAAGATTGAAGGGAGCCACCTTGATCTGGCACTTGTCATTTTCATGAAAGATGCTGCCACATCACAAATGGATTTGGCAAATGGCTCACCAGGAGATCCGTGAGAGTTCAGGGATAACTGAAAATATGATCTATATCTGTATATTTGGCTTCCAGAGTGAAGATCGGCCCACAGATGGATCTGATAGGGGTGATAAATACACAGTCCTTAGTTGCTCTTGGACTTTATAAACCTTCTGCCAACAGCACCCCTTCCATTAACCTTTTCTCTAGGCCCTTTCATATTCTTATGGCACAGCCAGGCCCTCGAGTACAGTTCAGAGTTCAAGATAGGAGTAGGCTGTGGGTTTCAGGTCCTGGCCATCACGCTCTTGAAAACTTCGAAGGCTTCTGTCTTTCTCTTCTTCCTTGCTTAGCGTTTCATCTCATCTGTTGATTTTAAGTCTTCCAAAGGTTGCTGGAAAGCATGATTAGATAGATGATTGTGAATCTGGACTCAAGAAATTACCTCAGAATATTATAGGTAAAACATTCTAGGTTCCTTTAAAAATGCAATTTACTCTGCAAGAAATGGCTGATTTCCTATTGAGTGATGCCGTTACGTTTTCTTTTCTTTTCTTTTCTTTTCTTTTTTTTTTTCAAATGGAGTCTCACTCTGTCACCCAGGCTGGAGTACAGTGGCACGATCTCAGCTCACTGCAACCTCCGCCTCCCAGGTTCAAGCAATTCTCTGCCTCAGCCTCCTGAGTAGCTGGCATTACAGGTGCCTGCCACTATGCCTGGCTACTTTTTTGTATTTTTAGTAGAGATGGGGTTTACCATTTTGGCCAGGCTGGTCTTACACTCCTGAAGTTGTGATCCACCTGCCTCAGCCTCCCAAAGTCTGGGATTACAGCGTGAGCCACTGCACCCAGCCGCCATTAAGTTTTTACAAACTTTGCATTGTCATATACACAAAAGCACACAAGTTGTGAGTGGCCAGGTGGTGTATCATCTCAAACCAAACACACCCTTGGGGCCAGCACCTACCAGGCAAGCACTGGAGCACGGCCCACTCTCCCTGGTCCTCACACCCTTCCACCCGGATCCACTGCAGACCTACAGCTCAGCGTTGCCTGATTTCGAACTTTGTGTCAACAGAGCCTCATTTCACTTGTGCGCCTGGCTTCTTTCCTGAGCCGTGTTTGGAAAGCCGTCTGTGTCCTGGCTGGGCGGGACTTCTCGTTTCCTCCTTGGTGTGGCTATGTTGTCGGTGGGAGGGCTAGTTCAGGTTCTTAACTTTGCCATACAAAAGAATTTGAGAGCCAGTCAATAGTGAGAGTAAGCAAAGAAGTTTATTGCAAAGCAAAAGTCCACTCCGAGAGACAGAGCAGCGGCTCAGAGTGAGATAGCAGCTGCTGCCTCAGGAGGAATTCCTTTCCTAGGAGGTGTATGTGAATATTCATGAAATACTGGTGAGATCGGGGATGCAAAGGCAGATCTGCAGTTGGAGCTTGCACTCAGCACCTACATGCTCCAACACACATTGCATATATCATTAGGCACTCAGCACCTACATGCTCCAACACACATCGCATGTATCATTAGGCACTCAGCACCTACATGCTCCAACACACATTGCATGTATCATTAGGCACTCAGCACCTATATGCTCCAACACACGTTGCATGTATCAGGCACTCAGCACCTA
>NW_026652307.1:261375-264042 GCF_009828535.3 Hylobates moloch | reverse complement strand
TGCTCCAACACACATTGCATGTATCAGGCACTCAGCACCTACATGCTTCAACACACGTTGCATGTATCAGGCACTCAGCACCTACATGCTCTAACACACGTTGCATGTATCATTCGCATACAAGGTCTCTGCCTAGGGGTGTGTTTTTCGCTACTAAAATCAGGAAAAGGTCACTATAGCCTGAGCCTTGAGCGTAGCTGGGCAGGCTGGACCTCGAGGAAGTCCCTGCCCCATCCACCTGCCCCAGGCAGGAATCTGTAGCTACTGGCTTCTTGGGATTTGTATGCTCATTGGCTGGATATTGGGGAAGCTACATCAGGAAGAGGGGCTTTTGTTTTCTTTCCTGGATGGTCCTAGGTGTCCTGAGCCTGTAGTCTGGCTGTCTGCTGGTGTCCTGCAGGGCTGGACTGCTTCCCTTCCAAAAGAGTGAGGTGCTGGCATGGGAAGGTGTAAGCGACGTGGAGCCGGCCGGGCTCCACCCACGGGGACAGGTCAGTGTGGCCTGATCTCACATATCCTGCCTGGAAATGTGCCAGGCTTGATTTGTCCAGTGTACTCTTCACAGACATCTGGGTGTCACTAACGGTGTCACCGTAGGAGCTGTCATATGTGGTGACTGCCCACTGAACAGCCACATGCTGAGTCCAGGCATGGAGAGCTTCTGAAACACGGCTCTCCCTGTGGAGGTAAGATGACCAGAATCACTGTAGAAGTACAAGGAACATGTGAAACTGCCCAGTGTGTCAGGGCTGAACCTCACTGCCTGGGGGCGGGGCATGCAAATATTCCTTTCGTCTTTTTGTGGCCCCACGTGAGCTCCTTGGTTTTGAATGTACACAGCATACGTTGACACATTTGTACCATGCCAGGGCGGTGTAATTTTCAAGGGTTCTGCAGATGAGTTCTTTAATATTGAATACTATGTGAGTGCACATACTTAACCAAAGCTGTCACAAAGCTGCCGTGAGCCGCAGCGCTGGGCAGTGGACTTAGTTTCATGCTGATTGAATTAGTGGGATCCAATGTCTTTTGTGGGGAGGAGAAGGCGGGACGAGGTGAAGTCGGTGACACCCTCTTTCTCATTGCACTGTGCAGGAAAGCTGTGCCGACAATTAATCTCTGTCCACCTGCAAACTCTGGCAAAAGTCAGACAACGCCAGCAGTCTGTGGGAATTTTCTGCTGAAATGGTTGCTGCTTTTGTGCCTTGGCATAATTGCCTGTGCCTGGGGGTGATGGGGAATGAGGGGCACCGGGGCTTACTGTTTGGCACCATCCAGACAAAATGCTCCATGTGTTTCCTTGTCTGATGTGGTTTTCATTTGCTAACGTGAACCTATTCAGTCACCTTCCCAAGGCCTTCCTTCAAAACTGAATTTGATGGTTGCAGGCGGAGGAGAGGCTGAGCAGGAAGATTTCTGGAGGCTAGACTTTGCTGTCAGAAACCTGTTGCAGCTCCTTCAATGCCCCTCTTCCTGTACATCTGAATTTACTTAAGCCCTGATCAAAGGGCTGGGCTGTGGGAAGCAGAGCTCGCAGCCTGCGGATTGCAGGAGAGTTGATGCCTGCCTGGATCTGATGGGAAGTCCAGCAGCGGTGCTCTGAGGCCTCCCACTTCCTGACAGACCTCAGTCGGAGCAGGACTGACTGCACGTTTTCGGGCCCAGAACGCAGTGAAAATGTGGAGCCCCTTGTTAAATAATTACTGAGTTTCAATATGGCAATGGCAGAGCATGGAGCCAAGCACAGGGCGCTTCTGAGCGCGAGGCCGGCCCTGTGCAGCTCGGCGGGTGCCCAGGAGATCCTGTCATCTCTGGGGGGAGCTGGGTCCTGAGGCCAGCTGGCTGAGTGCTGGGGTCCTGGGGCTAGGGGGCTGTCCCTGTAGGGGTGCAGCAGGAGCTTGTGTGCAGGCTGTGGCACTGAGACATGGGTGGGGGCGCCTTACTGTGACGACCTTGCAGGGGTGCATAGAAGTGCTCAGCTGTCTTCCTCGAGTTTCCAGATGCCCTGGGGGCCCCCCTCCTCCTCTAGATGTTCATTTGAGGTATTTTACTTAGGAGTGGATATGGTGTTGAAAACACAGTAGCGATCTGGAAGCAAGGTGAAAAAAGGAGGGAAAAACTTAGGAAGAGAAATGGTTTATAGACAAAACTTTGAAAAGTTTCCCCAAGTGGTCGGTACCTTTTTGTGTTCCTATTTCAGGGAAATGCATGAACTTCGTTATTCTATTTAGTGGGGATTTGAACAGCATAAAGACTAATTTGTAGATTCCCTTGTCCTTTAATTCCACAAATGCTTCATGAACATATAGCAAGTGCCAGGCCCTGTCTATAGTGGTGAACTAAACAACGTTTCAGAAAGAGTTAGGACAAGGCCAGGCGCGGTGGCTCACGCTTGTAATCCCAGCACTTTGGGAGGCCGAGGCGGGCGGATCACGAGGTCAGGAGATCGAGACCACGGTGAAACCCTGTCTCTACTAAAAAAATACAAAAAATTAGCCGGGCGTGGTGGTGGGCGCCTGTAGTCCCAGCCACTGGGAGAGGCTGAGGCAGGAGAATGGCGTGAACCCGGGAGGCAGAGCTTGCAGTGAGCCGAGATTGAGCCACTGCACTCCAGCCTGGGCGACAGAGTGAGACTCCGTCTCAAAAAAAAAAAAAAAAAAAAAAAAA
>NW_026652307.1:244325-261275 GCF_009828535.3 Hylobates moloch | reverse complement strand
AAAAAAAAAAAAAAAAAAAAAAAAAAAAGAGTTAGGACAATTTCATCCTATTGAATGCATTACTTGAAGGACAGGGATTCGAAAAATCTATTAAAGAGAAGAAGGCCGTGGAGCCGAAGTGTGGCAGGGGCTGGCCAGCTGTGGCAGAAACTAGGGTGGCCTCTCCATTGCTCTTTCTGCTCCCCTGTCCCCTGCAAAATGAATTTGTTTGCAGGACAGCTCTCCTGTGGCTTACAGAAATGGGTGGCCTGTAAAATTCCAAAGTTCATGCCAATTGGATAGTTTAGGTCACCTGCCCCCCTCCAAAGCCCACGGGAATGTGGGCTACAAGATGGTGCCACCTGGAACCAGCCCAGAGCCAGTTGGGGTGAAGAGGCTGAGTGTCTTCAGCCCACTGTCTGGTTGGGGGTCTTTGTTGAGTGGGGTGATGGGGGTTCATCTTGCACAAGCCAGGACAGGAGACCAAGGCTCCATGTCCTACTCAGCTCACGCTGCCGTAACTAAGGACCACAAACCAGGTGGCTTCAACCAGTGGTCCCCAACGTTTTTGGCACCAGGGACCAGTTTCGTGGAGGATAACTATTTCACGGACCGGGGTTGGGTGGGGGTTGGTGTCTGGATGAAACTGTTCCGCCTCAGATCATGAGGCATTAATTAGATTCTCATAGGGAGCGTGCACCTTGGATCCCTCCCATGCGCAGTTCACAGTAGGGTTTGCACTCCTGTCATGCGCAGTTCACAGTAGGGTTTGCACTCCTGTGAGGCTCTAATGCTGCTGATCTGAGAGGAGGCGGAGCTCAGGCGGCCGTGCTGGCTCTCCAGCTGCTCCCCGCCTGCTGTCCAGCCTGGTTCCTAACAGGCCATGCACTGCTATGGGTCTGCAGCCCCGGGGTTGGGTACCCCCAGCTTAAACAACAGGAGGTCATTTCCTCACTGTTCTGGAGGCTGGAAGTCGGGGATCGGGGTTTTGGCAGGGTTGGGTTTTCCTGGGGCCTGGCTCTGTAGCCTGCACATCCTGTCTCCTTTTTGTATCTTCCCATGATTTTCCTTCTGTGTGTCTGCGTCCTAGCCCCCTCTTCCCACAGGGACACCAGTCACCTCAGATTGGAGCCCCCCCTAAGGACCTCATTTTACCTGAATCACCACTTCCAAGGCCCTGGCTCCAAATACAGCCATGTTCTGTGGTACCGGGGGGTAGGGCTTCAAAATAGGAATTTGACGGGGACACAGGTCAGCCCTAACGCTTCCCAAGGTGTCCCCACCCCAATGTGGGAAGACTCTCCACTGCTCAGTGGAGGTGGGGGGTGTCCTTGTCCTCCTTGGTTCCATCAGACCCATACAGTGAATCGAACCTCCCGTGATGCAGGCTCAGATGTTCTGGGTGAGATGGGTAGTTAGTTGAATTCCAAATGGATCAAACATTTAAAATTAGCTCATTAAACACACACCCACACCCACACACACCCACACCAGCAATGTGTGTTTATCTGAACTTTGAACAGGCATGGAGAAGTTCTTGTTGAACAGAAAAAAGTAATGAAGTCAGAAGGGAAAAGATGGATCTGACTCAATAAATATTTTAGAAATAACTTTTATTAAAAAGGTTTTCACATTAAAAGGCAAACATATTGGGAAAATAATTTCTACAAATATGAGGAAGAACTTCTCACCTTTCCATATAAAGAGGTAATATAGATTGGTGAGAACAATGCAAATTAGAACAGTGCCCAAAGTACAAGACAGAAAAATTACAGAATAGCAGATACAGATATTTAGTAAACATAGACAAAACATGTTACACCTCACTAGTAACCAAGGGAAAGTCTAGAAAACTGTCTTACCACTTTGGTGTAACCAATTAAGCAAAGTTTGTGTTTGTGTAATTTTCTTTTAATTGGTTTACTCAAAACTGGCCAAGACCTATGGGTTGGATGTATACGCTGCATCAAGAAATGTTAAATTGAAATTGAAAAAAAATTGACGAACTATCTCAAGAGCCAGAGAAATGGTTTTGCAGTTTTACTCAGTGATTCAAGTTCTAGTCAAGCCTGAGAAAACAAAACATCTGAAAGTGGGTGGGAGTGTGTGGGATGTGCCAGGGCGGGGCGGCCAGTGCATGACACAGCACCCTGGCCTCCTGCGGAGCCCGCTGCATCCACACCTGTTCCTCCTATGCCCGAGCCTGTGAGGCCATTGTGCGTGCACCTGTGTGCTGTGTGTTTACATGCCTGCATGTGTGTAATGTGTGCGTGTGTTGTGCGTATATGTGTTTGCATGGGTGTTGTGTGTGCGACTGCATGTATTTGTGATGTGCACATGTGGTGTGTATATGTATGTGCATGTGTGTGATGTGTGGCTGTGTGGTGTGTGCATGTGTGCGGTATGGTGTGTGGTGTGTGCATGTGTGTGTTGTGTGTGTATATGTGTGCAATGTGTGCATTTTGTGATGTATGCATATGTGCGGTGTGTGTGTGGTGTGTGCATGTGTGTGTTGTGTGTGTATATGTGTGTGACGTGTGCGTTTTGTGATGTGTGCATATGTGCGGTGTGTATGTAGTGTGCATGTGTGTGTTGTGTGTGTATATGTGTGTGATGTGCGCATTTTGTGATGTGTGCGTGTATGTGGCATGGTGTGTGTGGTGTGTGTGCATGTGTGAGTGTGTGCACCCATTCTGCTTGGTGAGCATGGGCCCTGCCTGGCAGGCAGAGTGAGGAGCCGTCAGCCCCCTGGTGCACAGGTGGACCTTCCAGCTGGTCCGTGCTGAGGACCCCTTGCCCCTGCAGTCCCCACCATCAGGCCTGCACCCCATTCTTTGCTGAGGCCCAGCTGGGAGTGACTTTCTCGCTAGAGCCTGGCCCTCCTCATGAGACCCTCCTGTGGTCACCTCTGATGGCTTGGCCAGCGTTCTCCTTCCCCTTTGCACACGTCACTCCTTCCAACTACTCCATGTCCGAGGATGTAAGTGGTTTTTAATTTTGTGCAGCATATGATGACCCCTTCCAGAACAGAGCTCGAGCTCTGTCCCCTAGAGCTTGTGGGATGGGACACCCACAGTGCCTGCAGTCCCTCCTCTCCAGCCTGCATTTCCCACCCATCCTCAGCTTGCTCTTGCCTGCCCAGTGCAGAGAAGCGAGCTTGCCTGGGATTGCAGGGGTGCTTGGCAGGCTCCTCCTTCTATACAAGCTCTCCTACCCCCTCACTGCCTCCAGGACCTGGGGGTCTCACTCCTGTGGGGTTGCGGTGAGCCCTTCCCTACCCCTGCCCCAGGGTGGCCCCCGGTGCCTTCCAAAGACCGATTCTAATACTGCAAGGAGGAAATGCGTAGAACAGGCTGGCTCTGCTCCAACATGACTGTGCTATGTGGGCTCATCAAGGTCTGGTCGTGTTTAAAATCTCATTTATTTCACCACTCTCAATCTGTGCACTACATGGGGCCTGGCTTAGCCCGAGTGTCCGACGAGGGATTTGCTGAGTGGTTCAGGGTGCTTCACTGTGAGTCTCCAGCCACCAGCAAAGGGAAGAGCCCGGAGAGCCACGGGCAGCAGGGAGGGTTCCGGAGCTGGCACCTGCAGCCGGGCCGGGAAGTAGGTGCGAGCACTCCCCGGGAAGCCTACACAGCTCCCTTCGTCTTTTAAAACGAAGGGCATCTTTCGCTCTCATTTTTTAGTTCGCCATTGGGTCGCCCTTGGCACGCTTTGTTTTTCATCTAAACAAACCCTGTCAGGAAGCCATCAGGCACCAGGCGTGTCTCACAGTGCATGGACCACTGCGTGAATATGCTGGTAGAACCACGTGGAGAGCAGTGTGGATTTCACGATCAGACTGTTGCTTGCAGCCTGCATGGGATGAGTGAGTGCTGTCTGCCCTGGGAACATCGCAGGGGTGGTCACGATGCAGTGTTTTGGGGTCACTTTTGGTTTTATGAAGGTATAATTGATAAAAATTGTATATATTTATGGTATACAACATGATGATTCTTTACGTTTTCATTATCAGTTTTTGTTTAAGACATGGTCTCGCTCTGCCACCCAGGCTGGAGTGCAGCGGTACGATCATAGCCCACTACAGCCTCAAACTCATGGCCTCTAGCGATCCTCCCACCTCAGCCTCCTGAGTAGCTAGGACTACAGGTGCCCACCACCATGCCCAGCTAGTTTTTATATTTTTTGTAGAGATGGGGTCCCACCATATTGCCCAGGCTGCTTTCAAACTCCTTAGCTCAAGTGATCTGTGCACCTTGGCCTCCCAAATTGCTGGGATTACAGGCGTGAGCCACAGCACCCAGCTAACAATGTGATGATTTTATATACGTATGATTCCCCAGATCAAGTCAGTTCACATCTCCGTCACTTCACCTCGTTACCTTTTGTGGTGAGAGGTGAGAACTTTTACAGTCCATTCTTTTTACAGATTTCAAATTAACCATACAGTGTTGCTACCCCTGGTCTCTGAACTGTACCTTAGATCCCCAGAAATCACCCATCTTAGAACTGAAACTTTGTCCCCTTTGACCAACAGCTCCCCTCTCCCCACTGCCAGCCCCAGGCAACCATTGTTCTATTCTCTGCTTCTATGAGTTTGACGTTTTTAGATTCCACGCAGAAGTGAGATCGTGCAGTATCTGTCTTTCTGGGCCTGGCTTGTTTTATTTAGCATCATGTCCTCCAGGTTCATCCACATTGTTGCAAATGCCAGGATTTCCTTTCTTATGGTGGATTACTAGTCCCGTGTGTGTATGTGTATAGACCGCAATTCATCTGTCTGTTCATCCACTGGTGGACACTGAGGTGGATTCCATATCTCGGCTGCTGTGAAGAATGTGCTGCAATGAACTTGGGACTGCAGGGATCTTTTTGAGATCCTGATGTCATTCCCTCTGGATAAATGCCCAGAGGTGGGACCACTGGATCGTATGGTAGTTCTACCTGTAATGTTCTGAGGAGCCTCCATGCCATCTTCCATAACGCTCATCCCAATTTATCTTCCCAGCAACAGCGGAGGAGGGGGGTTCCCTTTTCTCCACGTCCTCACTGAGGCTTGTTGTCCTCGTCGTTTGGACAGTAGCCGTCCTAACAAGTGTGCGATGACAGCACGTTGTGCTTTGAATTTGCATTTCCCTGGTGATTCATGATATTGAGCGCTTTTTCATAAACCTGTTGGCCATTTGTATATCTCTGTTGAGAAATGTCTGTTCAGGTCCTCTGCTGATTTTTTTTTATTATACTGTTTTCTGGCTATTGATTTGTTTGCATTCCTTATGTGTTTTGGCTATCAACCCCTTCATTTTAAACGTGACTCAGCCTAGATGGGCCTAAACATGAAAGTCTCCACTCACAGCTGGAAGCTCCATGCCAGGCTCCTCCTCTTTGGGCTCAGGTGCATAGGAGCTCGAGGGGGCCCAGCCTCATCCTGAAGCTCATCTCGTTTCTGAGGCTGCAGTGATTGAATCGGTTGGGTGGGGCTTGTGATCCGGATGGGACCAGTGAGATGCTCATGGCTTTCTGGATTTCTGGGAAAGAAATGTTTCCTCCTGTGGGCATGAGGCAGGAAGATGCCAGACCGATGTCTGGTATCCAAAAGGGGAGAAACTGGGGGACGTTGAGCTTCCAGCGAGTGTGGAGCTCAGAGCAAGGAGAGAAAGCTGGCCCTGGGGATAGGTGGGTGCCCTGATAAAAAAGACCAGAAGCCAGCCAGGCTCAGATGGATTTTCAGCTGTGAAAGCCCATCAGCCCGGCTTCGGTGTAGCCAGATTTCTGTCTCCAGCTGCAGAAAGAAAAAGGATATGAGAATTGAATAATGCCAAGAAACTCGCAGAACCAGGCGGGAGGATGTCGGGAAGAAAGGAGGAGTGTGCTGGACCTGTTTGTCATGAGGCTCCCTCTCTGCCTCATGACAAATTGACAAATAAAAGTTGTATATATTTTTGGTATACAACATGATGATTTTTTATGTTTTCATCATCATTTTTTGTTTAAGACATGGTCTTGCTCTGTCACCCAGGCTGGAGTGCAGTGGTGCGATCATAGCACACTACAGCCTCAAACTCATGGTCTCAAGCAATCTTTCCACCTCAGCCTCCTGAGTAGCTAGGACTACAGGTGCACACCACCATGTCCAGCTAATTTGCTGTACTTTTTGTAGAGATGGGGTCCCACCATGTTGCCCAGGCTATTTTCAAACTCCTGAGCTCAAGTGATCAGCCCCTGGGTGGAGGACTTCCAGGAAACAGGTGATTTCCACAGAGCCCTGGAAGGTGCGCTTCTGATGCAGGCACTGAGGGGTTCTCCAGGGGTGGGAAGGATTTGGCAGCTTCCCTTTGAAGATAGGACTCAGTTTTCCTAATTCACCTCCTCCTCTTCCTCCTGGGTGCTGTTGGCAAGTTCCTTTGGGTTAGGATGGGGTGGGTTTCAGGGCAGTCTGTGAAACAAGAAATGGAACTTTACTTCCCAAAGAGAAGGGCGATTTTGGATAGACTTCTTGATAGATCTGCATTTTTCAAAATCCAATCCATCGGAAGAAGTTAGGACAAGGAAAATCTAATTTTCTGGAACATCGGAGATGGAAAAGGCGCTGTGGCACACAGATGGAGACCGCGCTAACCTAAGTCGATAATCTGAAGGCTCTAACAAGTTTGAAAAAGTCCACTTGGCCCCTAAATCAGGTTCAGGCGGCAGAACAAATGTGTTGTTCCAACAGAGACGGAACAAACCTTTGGCTGGGAGGAAGAATAAAGTCATCAGCTCCCTCTTATCAGGTTTCTGTCTCTCTCCCTTCCCATCCGCCATCTGCTGCGTCCTCGAAGCAGGGATCGCTTTGCTTGTTAAAGGGAAAGTGGTTGCTTTTCAGCGCAATTAATTTAGTAGGCCACAAATGTTGCTGACTGATGGGAGGAAGGTTTGATCAAACAGATTGGTTAATTGGTAGTGAAGAAATGCTGGCCATGTGAAAAAGGATGAAAGTGAAGTTGGACTTCACTGTCGTTAGAGCCGCTGCCTCTGCTTCTCAGGGGAGGGGGAGTTTCTCTTTCTGAGTCATCGTTGCCCAGGGCTGGGGACTGGCCACACTTTTTGTTTTAGCCATTTGTACAGCATGATATTCACAGCCGAGATGCAGGGCCGGGTGGGGAGGCGCCTGGACGTGGGTCCTCCAGCCTCCCTCAGGTGCGTGCAGCCTCTATACCTGAATGTTTGGCAGCAGCCTTTAAAGACCTGCCTTGCAGTGGAGTGAAAAGTCTTGCACATAACCTGCTATTTCTTTTTTTTTTAGGTTATTTATTTATATACTTATTATTTTTATTACTATTTAGAAATCTGAATACCATGCTCAAATATATTTCCTGGCCAGGCACGGTGGCTCATGCCTGTGATCCCGGCACTTTGGGAGGCTGAGGTGGGTGGATCACGAGGTCAGGAGATCAAGACCATCCTGGCTAACACGGTGAAACCCCGTCTCTACTAAAAATACAAAAAATTAGCCAGGTGTGGTGGCAGGCGCCTGCAGTCCCAGCAGTGGCTTGATCTTGGCTCACTGCAAGCTCCACCTCCCGGGTTCACGCCATTCTCCTGCCTCAGCCTCCCGAATAACCTGCTATTTCTAACATGGGATAAATTAAGGCACCTTTGCCACTGAGTCTCCAGGTGCCTGCACTGTAAATTCTATCAAATCTGTTTGCGTTGAACCATTTACTAGCAGCCCCCAACCTCGTGACCTGATTGGATGGGGAGGTCTGTGGCCCCATTGCATCTCCCAGCTCACGTGCCTACCAAAGCCTCCATTCACCATTGCTCCAGACCAGGTTTCCTGACGCCGCGGGCACGGCGGGCTGGGTGAGTCTGTGGTGGGGCGTCCTGTGCACTGTGTGGTGTTGAGCAGACTCCCAGGCTGGCGCCAACTGGAGGCTGGTAGCACCCCTCCCCCAGGTGCCACAACCAAAAATGCCACTAGATGTTGCCCAGTGTCCCCTGGGAGCAGGGACCCCCTTCCCACCATGCCCGAGACCCCCACAGCTCTAGACAAAGGGCACTTCCGGGAAGGGTTTTTTCCATGTGAATTTGTGGATGTCCAGCCAGCCAGCAAGGGTGAATTTGCATGGGTTTCCTCAAGGGACATGTGAGAGTGGAGTAAAAGTGGAGTTAATGCCCCATGGCATTTAGGGAAAAACAGAAAGATCCAGCCATTCCAACTGTGAAGTGTTGTGCACACTTGTTGGAGGAAAACGCCAACTGTGTTTGTTCTTAGCAAACCTAAATGGGTAGAGGTTAAGAGACCCAGAGAGACTAAAGGGCTAGGGGGTGGTTTCCTGCTCTCTGTCCCGGCTGGGGGGACACTTTTCACCTAAAACCTGGAGGTGGGACTCATGCGCCCCCACTCTGTGCTGTTGTGGTGGCATGTTGCATGAAAGGAGAACTCGCCGTCCTAATAGATGTTAAACTGCCCGGCTCCTGTTTAGACAGCAGTTCACTTTGCGTCGACAACTCTCCCGTATGTTCCTCTCCATCTGGAGTGAAGTTTCCCAACAGCCCCTGCTTTGCAGAAGACACCAGCCCGGGATTCACAGTGCTCAGCTGACCAGCAGTGAGTGCCAGTGGATGCAGCCTTGGATTTTGTTTGATCCTGTCCAAGATTTACTGCTTTGAATGATTCAAAAACCTAAGCGTATGACGATGATTTGAACTGACATTCTTTTTTTTTCTCTTTTACCCCTTGTCTCATCTCTTAGGATTAACTGTGACTCTCCTAAGAAAACTTTATCCATTAGATCATGAATCGGGTAGGGATTGCTGGAGGCTATGATGTGGGCACGTGCTCCAAAAGGGCACCATGGTCCAGAAGGCCTGGTTCGTGCCCAGGAGGAGCCTGGAATCAGTGATACTCAGTTAGAATACATGCTCAATGCATAGCCACTGATTAGGAAATTAGAAGCTCAGTGAGGTCAAGAAGTGTGTTGAGCTCTTTGGCTTTATGTTATTAATTACTACCCCTTGTTCGGCACAGAGCGAGTAATCCTTGGATATGCACTGACTGAGTTGAAGCGGTAGCATGCCCCTTTTCACGTGTAATGTTTCTTTTCATTCGTTTATTCACAAATGCCCGGTCGCCCTCTCTGTGCCTGCCACTGCACAGACGCCGGCGGTAGAGAGCTGGGCAGAGACCCCTCCTTGCCCACAATGATGCTGCCATTGACCCGAGCCGTGGTGGGCATGACACACTGATGTGGAGATGCTGCATGCCACGCATGTCACATGAGGCCGTGATCAACAGACGACTTAGTTTCCATGATGTTAACAGGTGACAGCACTGAGCGCTTGCCTGGTAGCTGCCAAAGACGCTCACCTCATGGTCCTTAGCTCAGCCCTCTCTGCAGTCTTACAATAAGCATAATAATATAACATATAAAAATATAACATATAACATGTTATAATAAACATTATAATATATAATAATACAATAAGCAGCTGCATTATTATCCCCATTTTACAGGTGGGGAAACTGAGGCTCAGGAAGGTGACGTGAGTAGGGCCAAAAGGACACACTGGGATTGCTAACATTTCCCAGGTCAGAGAATTCGTCAATTAAAAATTCCCTTTTATGCTCTACGGGGAAGCAGGGCTAGATCGCACTGTTAAGAGTGCATCACACGTGCAGCCTCATTCATCCGTCCACCTTGTGGGCACGTCAAGGCTTCCGTATCTTGGCTTTGCTGAATAATGCTGCAGTGAGCACAGGCATGCGGAGATCTCTTTGAGATCTGATTTCAATTCTTTTGGATAAACACCCGGAAGTGGGATTGCTGGATTATGTGGTAGGTGGTTGCCTGGGGCTGGGGGAGGGGAAATGGGAAGTCACTATTCAAGGGATATAAAGTTTCAGTTACACCAGATGAGTAAGTTCTGGCTGGGCACAGTGGTGCACGCCTGTAATCCCAGCACTTTGGGAGGTGGAGGTGGATGGATCACTTGAGCCCAGGAGTTCAAGACCAGCCTGGCCAAAACATGGTAAAACACCATCTCGATTAAAAAAAAAACAAACAAACTTAGCCAGGCACGGTGTCAGGCACCTGTAGTCCTTAGCTACTCAGGAGGTTGAGGCGGGAGAATCACTTGAACCTGGGAGGCGAAGGCTGCAATGAGCTGAGATTATGCCACTGCACTCCAGCCTGGGTGACAGAGTAAGACTCTATTTAAAAAAAAAAAAAACAAAAAGGTGAATAGATTCTGAAGATCCACTGCAGAACATCCAGCCAACGGTATTTTGTTGAGCACTTCAAATTTGTTGAGGATAGATCTCATGTTAAATGTTCTTCCCACAATAATTTTTGCAAAATTGCTCGTACTTTTGCAGCATCTCCCAGGTGAGACTGTTCCCTATCTCCATTTATTTGGGCGTCTGTGTTGCTGATGTTGCAGGGCCTATGGATTTCCAGAAGAGCCTGAGGGTCTCTTCCCAAGGCGTCTTATGCTTGCCGACCGTGTCTTCTCCCTGCATTCCTCGTTTCAGTTTTTGTCACGATTGTTCATTTGCTCATTCAACCAGCATCTTTGAGCATCTGCCGTGGTCAGACCCAGTGCTAGGCGCAGGGTATCATTTTTCTAGTCCCTGGGGGCTCACAGCCTGGTGGGCAAGAGGAGCACCAGCCACAAAACCATGCAGGTGAGGATGAGACTGGAGCGTCGGTGGGGTTGGGTTGGCCTCCACAGGGAGCGGTGACCTGGTGGGCTCAGCCACTACCATGAAATGTGTTACTTCAGCCAGAGGGTCTCAACTGGGACAGTTCTGCCCCCAGAGAGCACTTGGCAATATCTGGAGACATTGATGTTTGTGAGTGGGGGATGGGGGTGCTGTTTGCATCTGGGAGGTGGAGGCAGGGATGCTGCTAAGTGCCCTACCCAGGACTGCCTCCCAGCAGAGAACCCTCCAGCCCCAGGTGTCAGCACTGCTGAGGTCGAGGAAGCCTAGCTTTAGTGGGACCTGGAAGATGAACAGGAGCCAAGCAGATGAAGAGGCAGGAAAGGGGCCTGGGCAAAGGGAGCAGCGTGTACAGAGGTCCTGTGCTGGGAGGGAGTGTGGGGACATGGCCAGGTGGCTGGAGGGGTGGGCAGCGCTGTGGTGTGAAGACAGCATGTGGGCAGGGCGGGTTGCACAGGTTCCAGGCCTAGGCGGGAGCCAGGGGAGCTCCTCTTTCTGCCCCTGCTGTGGGGAAGTGTCCCAGGTCTCTCCTCCAGGCTGGCTCTGTCCAGCGGCTCCAGCCTTTTAAACCCCCGGGTCCTCCCCCAGGGTCCCCTGACACCGTGGGTCCTCCGTGGGATGGCATTGACCTACCTAGTCCTGCCTGTGGTCAGCCACACCGCACATTTCCACCTCGAGAGCGCGTGCAAGAGAGAGGAAGAGAGAGAGGGCTCTGTGGGTCTCATTAGTCGTTGATTGAGGTCAGAGAGCTCTGGCGTTTATTTAACTCTGCAAATTAGAACAGTTAATTTCCTGGGAAATGAATAGAGTCTTCTCATTGATCTAGGGAAGAGCGGGTTTCACCTTAGGAGGGCAGAGGGAGGAGGCGAGGCAGGTTCTGCTAATTCCAGAGGCGGGGTTACTCTTAACAAAAAAAGGCTTGATTATCTTTGCTTTTTTGCTGGAAATTTTTTTTAAATTTTTGATGTCTTAAAAAATATGGGCCTTGGAATGCTAATGTTGTTAAGTTTCTCCTTAAAACATTTCACATTGTGTGTGAGAGAGAATATAAGGATTTTTTTCCACGGGTCAGTGTGTTTGGAAGACACCACGTGGCCTCATCTCCCTTGGGTACTTGGGTACCTGATGTACATGCTGACACCTTCCATGAAGACGTGCAGTGAGCAGAGGACTTCCAGCTTCGTTGAATTCAGCCATTGCCACTATTTGATGGCAGAGCCGCTGCCCTGGAGTAGCCTGCAGAATTGGTGCTTCTCAGCACAGGCCTGGGAGATGCTGAGTGCCACACATGTCACATGATGCCGTGATCAACAAATGACTTAGTTTCCATGATGTTAACAGGTGACAGCACTGAGCCCTTGCCCGGTAGCTGCCAAAGACGCTCACCTCATGTTCCTTAGCTCAGTCCTCTCTGCAGTCTTACAATAAGCATAACAATATAACATAGAAGAATAATATATTGTAACATATATTATAATAATAAATATTATATAATAATATAACAAGGAGCTGCATTATTATCCCCATTTTACAGGTGGGGAAACTGAGGCTCAGGAAAGTGACATTGAACATGAAACCCCATGCTTGAGGTTACGTGGTTGGTCAGAGGTCCAGCCAGTATACGAACCCCAGGGTTCGGGTCCAGCAGCTCTTCCGGGTCCTTGTACTTGCTTCGGGGATGGTTATTTATTCATTCAGTGCAATGGGGTTGGTGCTGTCTGTGTGCTTTGCACTCTGCTGGCCTGTGGTTGGGAACTAACATTCCTCATTTGACTAACTACCCCCCGTCCCCCACCAACCCCCCACATACACAGGAGAGGGGAGGCTGCTTATTCTGCACCTGAGGCTTCGCCTGGCTCTGTGGGTGCACCAGGCTGGGTCTCTCCTGCAGCAGCTGGGAGGTGCAGGCATCAGGATCCGCAGCCCACACCTGCAGCTGAACTGAGCGGAGACCTGGCTCCTGCAGCATCTGAGCCACCTCCCCTTTCCTGCCCAGACTGGCATGAAGAGAGAAAGAAGTCAGGATTCTCTGTCTCCCTTTACAGCCCAGGATGAGTCCCTTCCTTGGTGCCTGAATCCCCTCCTGGGTCCTGGTGTGTGCAGCGGCTGTCACTGCAGCATTCAGGATCCTGGGGTGTGCTGAGGCAGCAGGAAGCTGTGCCCAGAGCAGTTGTCCCAGATCCCTTTCCAGGCAAGGCTGCGTGCCAGCCACACAATATGTTCACTTCATCCAACGCCGAGACGCAGCCACCGAGGGGTGGCATCCTGGAAGGAACGGATAGATGGCAGGGAGCGGAACACTCACAACTGGAGGGGAAAGTGACAGACTGTGGTGGGGGCCTGGTTCCGTTCCCAGTGGACTCGTGCAGAGGTCTCTGATTGCAGCAGCGTATTTCTGCAAGAGTGTATTGGATGCTCTTCACACAGCAGGCTCTATCCCCAGTGTCCCCTTTGACGTCCTGGGCTGTCAGGAGGTCTCGTTATCTTTTACAGATGGGAACACTGAGCTCTAGAACATTCAAGGACCCTCCCTGTCATTTCACAGGTGCAGAGTTGAGAGTTCCAGCCAGCATCCAAGGGCCTGAGCTTATCCACCCAGGACACACTGCCCAATGTACCCCTCACCTCTCCAAATTTGAGTATTAGGAATGATGGTGGCAAGAGGATAGCAAGGAGGCATGAAAATTCCCTTGCAGCACAGGGTCTTCTGAGAGTCAGCTGGCTTCCCTAGGGGAGTGTGCACCTAGAGGACCTCTCTTCATTAGGAGTGATCGCCACTAGCTGCAGGGCAGCCCAGTGTCCCGAGTGGGTGGCAGGTCAGCCCCTGTCCCCTCGTCTTGGCCTCTGCATGAACTCCTCACACATTTGTTCATCAGCCTGCCAGGAGGGGAGGTTTGGGAAGCTCTTCATCAAGTGAGTGCTTCACCTCCACCAGACATTTATGGCTTATGTGCAGGCTGATTGGAAAGTTCTATTCAGTTGGCTGAATCCACGCACAGGAGAAAACAATACACCAAACACAAAATAATGTGTGATGCCTGTAATTCTTCAGCCACCTGAAGTCGGAGCCAGTGACACTCAGCTTCTGCCACCATTCTGTCATGTTACGGGGGCCTGCAACCCCTCCCCACCCCTGCTCCCTGGCACTGATAATTTACCAAGACTGGCGTCTTCGTGGGTGTTTTAGTCACCAGTTCGGCCGTCAGAGCTCTGGATGCTTGGGTTTCTAGGTTGGGGCCACAGGGACTGTGGCTGTGCAGGAACACTGAAGGGGGCTCTCCCTGGAGAGGAGGGGCCTCTCATCTTACCATGACCTTTAGTACATGCAAAATGGGTTTGTTTTAGCTCTTCAGACCATTTCAAAGAGGCTTGTTGCAATTAATGCCTCCCTGTTGGGGAAATAATGAACTTGAGATTGTATGATCCTAAGAGTGGAAGGATGGAGATGATAGTTGTGACTTACCCAGAGACAAAGCCTTTGCACCTGAAATTATGGGAAAATATTAGCTCTGGTGCCCAGTACATCTGAGGGGAGATCGCAAAGATGGTTTCCAACAAGCTAGAACTTGACACAGCAGTTATGCCATTTACTTTTGTATAAAAATCCATTTGTCTGTCCTTACTGGCTGCCAAGGGTGTGGGAGTGTGTGTGATACCGGGTAGGGACCCAGATCATCCAAATGTGGTCCTAGCCTTTGGGTATGAAGTGTGTGCCTGGCTATGGAGACAGATTTGCAGAGGGCCAGGGACGCTGGGCCTGAGCAGGGGCTTCTGTATGTGGTACAGTCCAGGAAGCCTTCCTGGAGGAGTTTGAATATTAAATTGAAACTGATTGCATTAGTGTCTGGGGCTGCCATAACAAATTTTCCCAAATTGCGGGGCTTGAAACAACAGATCTCTTTTTCTCTTTCAGTTCTGGGGGCCAGAACTCTGAAGTCAAAGTGTCAGAGAGCCATGCTCCCTCTGGTAGCTCTAGGGGAGGACCCTTCCTGACCTTGGCCAGCTCCTGGTGGCTGCTGGCAGACCTTGGCTGTGGGCTCAGATGCTCCGGTATCTGCCTGGCTCATCACATGGCCTCTTCCTGGTGTGTCTGAGTCTCTTCTGTGTCCACATGTCCCTCTTCTTGGAAGGACAGCAGTCATGGGGTTAGGACTCACCTTAGTCTGGTATGAACTCATCTAATTTGTACCCACCAAGGGCACCTTCTGAGTTTCCAGAGGAACGTGACTTTTGCAGGCATGCTGCTCAACCCAGTCCACCAATCCACAATGAATATGAAAGAGGAGCAGTGGAAGAGATTCTAGCACCCAGGAAGAGTTGCCCTAAGTCATTTTCAAGGCACTCCGGCTGTGTGTCAGTCTGCACACCTCCCCATTTATAGAGGGTGTGGCAGGTACTTGACCCAGGAGAGCTTTGGGACATGGAACTCACTGGGAGGCCATCACATAAGGAGATGCAAGAACAATTTCTGAGACCACATCAAGCCTGTTTCTTAAGCTTGCAGGAAGCACTCACAGCCATGCCTGCGGGGGTCCTGGCTCCCACTCTTTGTGGCTGGGTGATGCTGGGCGAGTCCCGTAACCTGCCAGTGCCTCATGTCCAGAGCCACCAGAGGCCGTTTCCCCATGGGGCTATGTGGATGTGAAGCAAGATGGAACACATCATGTGCATCTCACAGTGCCTGACGCACAGCCAGCCATCTGGAAAGAGCGGACGGCATTTTCGCAACATCCTTCGGTGGGTCAAAAGTAAGTGGTCACTGAAAAAAAAAAAAAAAGTCATGGCTTTTAAACTCTTTCATGTAGAAAATCTCTTGAAGAGGTTCAGAGGAACCTGGCATCCCTGAATTTTGTTTCACGTAGCCGTAAGGCAATTCCAAAGGTATCTTTCTCTTTCTAGTGTGAAGTTGCTATTTTAAATTCTGTTAATGTTCTCTTACCTGTAGGTAGTAGGGCTTTGAACTTTCTCAGTTTTTTTTCTGATAAAGGGCAGAAAGAGAAGTAAAGACCGCATTTCTTGAGAGATGTCAGAACGGGAGGGGTGTGTTTGGGGGAAGAGAGGAAATTCGGGCAGGAAGTGGCCTTTTCATCAGGTGGGGGTGTGTGGGGCAGGGGGTTAGATGTGCAGGGGACGGCATTTGAGTTCTTGGAGAGATTATGAAGCCGGGAGCACTGGCCCGGGGCGGTGCGACTGTCGGGAGGCCACAGCAAAGTGGGCCCCAACAGGAAGGGTTGAAAATGCCACTCAATGTGCAAGAGTGTTTATAGGTTTAATTAAAAAAACACACACACAAAAAGCAGTGCTATCTATAAAGAGTTCCACAGCCATCAGCTTTGGAGGGCTGCCTCCAACAAAGCTAACAGGCTTTACTAGAAAATTTCTGGAAAACCCAACACCATGTGTGCTTCTCACCACGGGTGCCAACGCGAATGGGTTGCCCCTTTTCCCACCAGAGCCCGTCTGGTTGGCCTGGTCAGCGCCGTGCCGTTCCCAGCTTCTCGCTGTCCCTGATGGTGGCAGTACCGGTTCAAACCCGTCGGGAAGTGAGGAGCTGCCTGTCCTAATATACCCGTGATAGTAGTGGGAGTGGAGCTCACTGTAACTACGTTTTCCCTTCTGTTTTCAGACACTAACTTTAAGGGACAAATAGAGTGGAGGATGGAGTGAGGTGGCAGGTCCGAGTTTTTCTCATGGAATCTTGGCTCAGGTGGGGATGAATATGCCGCCGTTTGCGTACTTCTCCACCGCACTGCCTTGTTTTAGGAAGGGCTTCACCCAAAGTTTAGCTCATGGTAGGTTTTGTGAACATATTCAGTGAATAAAGGGTTGAGTGACCTGTTTGAACCCTGTTGATTTGCTGATTAAAAAAATAAGCATAAGAGGAAAATTGCTGAGAAAAAAATGTTATTTTATGAAATACACAACAGTCTCTCCAATATGTTGTGTGGCTTCAGAATCTTCTGGAAATCCTCCGACAGTCTAGCCATAGGAGGATATGACATTTTAGCTAATCGAAGGTGCAAGCATCACCCTGAATCTGTCACAGTGTATGAAGTAGATAACCAGTTAAAAAATATTCAGTATAAGAAAATCAAACTAGCCTTAGAATTACACTGTATGGAATCCATTCCTCCTTGATCCCAAAGGCACACAGGTACTCTGGAAGATACACTGTATGGAATTCCATTCCTCCTTGATCCAGAAGGCACACAGGTATTCTGGAAGATACACTGTATGGAATTCCATTCCTCCTTGATCCAGAA
>NW_026652307.1:219291-244315 GCF_009828535.3 Hylobates moloch | reverse complement strand
GTATGGAATTCCATTCCTCCTTGATCCAGAAGGCACACAGGTATTCTGGAAGATACACTGTATGGAATTCCATTCCTCCTTGATCCAGAAGGCACACAGGTATTCTGGAAGATACACTGTATGGAATTCCATTCCTCCTTGATCCAGAAGGCACACAGGTACTCTGGAAGACACTGGGGGTCATAGGGGAGCCTATGTGGCTTCATGTGGGGTTTGCAGATGTGCTGACTGAGTGTCGGGTGGTGAAATTCCACAGGACACAGCCTCTCCCGCGTCAGGTCACATCAATTGGTATCAAAAATGAGGTTCTTTTTTCATTTCCTTGGAGGAAAAATTTATTTGATTTTAGGTGGATAGAAGGCACTGGTAAATGCAAGATGCGTTACTTCTTACGACTTCTCATCGCAGTAATCCTCAGACTCAGCAAGAACCAGCGGTGAGATATAGTAAGACACATGAAATAACTATTTCCGACACTGCCTTCCTGTATGTCACCTATAAACAACCTGCTTGTCAGGTGCATTTTTACTGGCTAGAAGTTTTAAGATTTACCTCCACCAGGCAAGATTACCCCTTACCCTTCATCCTGGTTTCCCTGAGCCATTCTGCAGCAAAGGAAAGGGAAAAGGCAGCCCTGGGATCCTGTGAGCATTGCATGAAGTGGTCTACTGGAAGCAAATGATGCTTTGAAATCTCATCTTTTATCTAAAAAAATGTATCCACCCAGAAGCCATAAAAGAAAAGGCAGATATGTGTGGCTATATAAAAATTGAAGTTCTTCACTGTCAAAACACACGATTTCATTTTTATAGAAATAAATAGAAACCTGAGGAAAACTTTTTAAATATATTTGACAATTTTTCTTAATAAATAAAGAGCTCTTTGAAATCAATAAGATAAACACCCACAACTCAATTTGGTGGAGGTTGGAGATGTTGAAGAAAGAAGGGCTAAATTCTGTGAACCAGTGGAGAATGGATTTTAGGTGACTGAGAAACAGTTTTAAAAGATACTCACATTTACTATATGCAGAATAAAACTCTGATCTCCTGTTTGACCAGTCAGATTGGCGAAGATTAGAAAGTTCTGATCTCCTGTTTGACCAGTCAGATTGGTGAAGATTAGAAAGTTCTGATCTCCTATTTGACCAGTAATATTGGCAAAGATTAGAAAGTTGGTGCTCAGGTCTGGGAGGCTATGGGGAAATCCACCCACCTGCAGGGAGTTGGTGGAGTACAAATTGCATATTTTGGATGGTCCTTTGACAGCATCCACCAAGACGTAACATGGACACACACTTTGACCCAATAATTCCACTTCTGGGAATTTATTCTATAGATGTACTCACAGGTGTGCAGGGGTCTTCACTGCAGGGCTATTTATAATAGGAAACTGAAGACTACACACATCTCTAGCAGCTGAGAACTGTCTCACCTCACTCCAGAGCATCCACAGAACAGGAAACCAGATGGCTTGCGTAAAGGATCAGGTGTAGTTTTATGAATGGCCATGGAAATTTGGCCAATAACGGATCTTAACGTGGACAAAGCAAATCCACAGGACAATACTGATGCTTTTGTGGGAGTTGGACTGTATGTTTGATGATATTTGTGCTTATATGTGTTTGTACAATATTCTTAGAAAGATATTTGTTAAATGTACAGTTTAGCTAGGGAGTGGGTTAGAGGATGTAGGGAGACAAAGAGGTCTTTATTCACGTGAATTAGATATAGTGGACTCAAATTACTTTTTAATAAAATTGCTATTTTTTAAAATTTTTTTGAGATGAAGTCTCGCTCTGTCACCCAGGCTGGAGTGCAGTGGTGCAATCTCAGCTCACTGCAACCTCCACCTCCTGGGTTCGAGCGATTCTCCTGCCTCAGCCTCCCAAGTAGCTAGGACTACAGGCACATGCCACCACACCTGGCTAATTTTTTGTATTTTTAGTAGAAATGGGGTTTCACCGTGTTAGCCAGGATGGTCTCAATCTCCTGACCTTGTGATCCGCCTGCCTTTACCTCCCAAAGTGCTGGGATTACAGGCGTGAGCCACCGCACCTGGCCCAAAATTGCTGTTTTTAAAAATAGTTTTGCCAGGTGCAGTGGCTCACACCTGTAATCTTATCACTTTGGGAGGCCAAGACAAGAGGATTGCTTGAGCCCAGGAGTTCAAGACCAGCCTGGGCAACATGGCCAGACCCCATCTTTACTAAAAATAAAATTAAAAAAATAAAACTAGCTGGGCATGGTGGCATGTACCTGTGTTCCCAGCTACTTGGGAGGCTGAGGCAGGAGGATTGCTTGAACCTAGGAGGTTGAGGGTGCAGTGAGCCATCATTGTGCCACTGCACTCCAGCCTGAAGTGACAGAGGGAGACTGTCTCAAAAATAAATAAATAAATAAATAAATAAATAAATAAATAAATAAATAATGAAAATAAATAAAAAATAGTTTGCTCAAGGAGGAACTTGGCCTTTCCTATTAGCTCTGAATGATGAAAACTCCCATTGTACAGATGCTCCTTAATTTACAGCCCAATAAACCCATTGTAAGTTGAAAAGATAGCTAGTTGAACATGCACTTAATACACCTGACCTGCTGAGCATCACAGCTTAGCCTAGCCTCCCTTAACCGTGCTCGGAACACTTGCAGAATCATCAAACACAAAGCCGATTTGATAGTAACACGTTGAGTGTCTTGTGCAATTTATTGAACGCTGCACTAAAAGTGGGAAACAGACGGCTGCGTGGGTGCCGAGGATGGTTTCTACTGAACGTGTATCATTTTTGTACCACCATAAAGTCAAAAAATTTTAGTTCAGCCATCGTTTAAATTGGAGACTGTCTGTACTTGACAGTTAATATGAAATATTCACCTACATTCTGCACTGGAATCCACTCTGTTCCAGTGTTTAACCCCAGTGTGCCGCGGTAGATTGCAGCATGCGTGGAGGGCACCCAGATCCTCATGGTCCCCTCATGGGTCTGGGATGTGGGTCAAGGTGGCTTTAAGCCCAGTGTGCTGCGGTGGATTGCAGCACCTGTGGAGGGCACCCAGATCCTCATGGTTCCCTTGTGGGTCTGGGACGCAGGTCAAGGTGGCTTTAAGCCCAGTGTGCTGAGGTGGATTGCAGCATGGGTGGAGGGCACGAAGATCCTCATGGTCCCCTCATGGGTTTGGGATGCAGGTCGAGGTGGCTGTGAGCGGCTCTTCTGCCCTTGGCTTCTGTGTTTTATAATAAGAGAGGGCTCCTGCTAGCTCTCTCTCTCTCTCTCTCCTGCTTTGTACTTTCAGTCAATCTCTTTCCAGCATAGTTCCCCCTAAAACATCAGAAGGCTGAGTGAGCCTGTGCTATCCTCTCAGAGCTTAGCCACTTGCATTCCACGGACCCTGGATTGTCAGTTTAAAAAAAAAATTAATGTAATTTCAAGTTCCAGGATACATGTGTAGGACATGCAGGTTTGTTACATAGGCAAACATGTGCCATGGTGGTTTGCTGCACCCATCACCCATCCCCTAGGTGTTAAGCCCTATGTGCATTAGCTATTTATCTTGATGCTCTCCCTCCCCCCCCCCCCCCCCCGACAGGCCCCAGTGTGTGTTGTTCCCCTCCCTGTGTCCATGTGTTCTCATTATTCAGCACTCACTTATAAGTGAGTACATGCAGTGTTTGGTTTTCTGCTCCTGTGTTAGTTTTCTGAGGATAATGGCTTCTGGCTCCATCCATGTCCCTGCAAAGGACATGATCTTGTTCCTTTTTTATGGCTGCGTAGTATTCCATGGTGTATATGTACCGTATTTTCTTTATCCAGCCTATCATTGATGGGCATTTGTGTTGATTCCTTGTCTTTGCTATTGTGAATAGGGCTGCAGTGAACATACGCATGCATGTATCTTTATAATAGAATGATTTATATTCCTTTGGGTATATACCAAGTAATGGGATTGCTGGGTCAAATGGTTCTAGATCTTTCTGGTTCTAGATCTTTGAGGAATCTGGTTCTAGATCTTTGAGGAATCATCACACTGTCTTCCACAATGGTTGAACTAATTTACACTCCCACCAACAGTGTAAAAGCATACCTGATTCTCCACAGCCTTGCCAGCATCTGCTGTTGTTTGACTCTGATAATCAGCATTCTGACTGGCATGAGATGATATCTCATTGTGGTTTTGATTTGCCTTTCTCTAATGATCAGTGATGTTGAGCTTAGGTTGTCACTTGTGGTGGTTTGATTGTCACCAGAGCAGCCTGTGCTTTGGTTGAATAGGATTCAAGTCGTTGTAGGCAGTTGCCTTCAAGAAGAGTACCCATATGTCCTGACCGGGAATGCCTGCCTTCTGGGCAGCGCACCTGGTGCCTGTGGCTGGCTGGGCACCAACATGCTACAGCAGGATGGCCCTCATTCCCACAAACGGGGTCAGAACACGGCTGCCCCCTTGGGAATTCACTTTTCTCACGTGAGATTAAGTATTGAAAGTGACTTTCATATAAGAGCATTATCAAAGTTGCGCAGCTCTTTGCAAAATTCTGTCTCATCCCTTCCAATCGCTGCCTGGCTTCCTGCTTTGTGGTTGGGCTGTACTTGCTTAGAATATACCCAAATGATAGAGACTGAGTTGTTTCCAGTTTCCTATCATAAAATCCTCCTCCCTTGAGTTCCCCTGCACACCTGGGAGGGGGTCTGTGAAACAAGTTCCTAGAAGTGGAATTTCTGGGTCAGTTATAAGGTGGCCATTTTGGTGGATGTCATCGAATGATCATTCGAGATTCTGCAATTTCACTCCCACTAACACCTGTGCGAGGGTGCATTTCCACAGCCACCCCACGTGTGGGAGGATCTCTGCCAGGGCTGCGGCAGGGAAGGCTGTCTTGGGGCTCGGCGTCTCTGTCCCCATCTCCTCCCGTGCCCAGTGCCCAGGAGCCACAGCTGCACCATCTCCACAGCCACCCTCTAAAGCTCCCACCCTGGGATGAGGCCCTCCCTCAGCCTGTCCTCACTGCCCTCTGGTCCCGAGTCCTCCCCATGGTGGTCAGGAGGGGACTGTGAAAAGCATGAGTCCGACCATGTCACTGCCCTGTTCGTGCTTGCTTAGCCTCTGTGTCCAGACCCTTCACTGGCACCCAGAGTCAACGCCCACTGGCTGGCCTGACCATCTCCTCACTGTGTCTGTGCATCAGCCACACTGTCCTTTCTGTTCCTCACACTTGTCCAGCATGTCTCCCACCAGAGCTGTCCTCTGATCTGCCCACGGCTGACATACAGGTCTCAGCTCAAACCCTACCTCCTGCCTGACCACCTGTCCCAGGCCCACCTCCTGCCCCAGCCACCTGCCCCAGATCTACTTCCTGCCTGACCACCTGCCCCAGACCCACCTCCTGCCCTGGCCACCTTCCCCAGATCCACCTCCTACCCCAGCCACCTGCCCCAGACACCTGCCCCAGGCCCACCTCCTGCCCTGGCCACCTGTCTCAGACCCACCTCCTGCCCTGGCCACCTTCCCCAGACCTACCTCCTGCCCCAGCCACCTGCCCCGGCCACCTGCCCCAGACACCTGCCCCAGGCCCACCTCCTGCCCCGGCCACATGTCCCAGACCCACCTCCTGCCCTGGCCACCTGTCTGTCCCAGACCCACCTCCTGCCCCAGCCACCTGTCCCAGACCCACCTCCTGCCCCGGCCACCTGTCCCAGACCCACCTCTTGCCCCAGCCACCTGCCCCAGGCCCACCTCCTGCCCTGGCCATCTGCCCCCAAGGCCCACCTCCTGCCCTAGCCACCCGCCCCAGGTCCACCACCTGCCCCAGACCCACCTTCTGGCCCAGCCACCTGCCCCAGCCACCTGCCTCAGACCCACCTCCTGCCCCGGCCACCTGTCCCAGACCCACCTCCTGACCAAGCCACCTGCCCCAGACCCACCTCCTGACACAGCCACCTCCCCCGGGCTCACCTCCTGCCCCGGCCACCTGTCCCAGGCACACCTCCTGCCCCGGCCACCTGCCCCAGATCTACCTCCTGCCCCGGCCACCTGCCCCAGGCCCACTTCCTGCCCCAGCCACCTGCCCCAGGCCCACCTCCTGCCCCAGACCCACCTCCTGCCCCAGCCACCTGCCCCAGGCCCACCTCCTGCCCCGGCCACCTGCCCCAGACCCACCTCCTGCCCCAGCCACCTGACAGAAATGAGATGCCAGGCACTGTCCCCAGGTCCCCTGTGTTAGTTACAGCACTCAGCCTGCCTGCAGCGGTCTTGAGCAGTTCTTCATCTGCTGGCTTTCTGTCTCTTCCCCTGGACCGCAAGCCCTTGCCGCCGTCCTTGGTGCTGAATGGTGCCTGGCACACAGTAGGCGTGTAAAAAGTATGTGTTGAGGGTGTGAGTAAACTCTTCCAAGGGAGGTGGCCTGTGCGCCCCACAGGGAAGGGAGCTGTGCCTCTGCCCCCTTCTCTGCCGTGGTTCTTCAGTGCCCAGAGCAGGGCCAGGCACAGGTGGGCTCTGGAAAGGTATCTCTGAGTGGACAGGGGCTGGCTCGTGGCTGAGAACAGAGACACTCGACAGCGATGCCCGGCTTCCCAGAGAAGAGCAGGGTCCTTTTCAGTCGCACCCCCTCCGCCAGCCTGCCCGTGGCCCTCACTGCTCCAGGAGACAGGCTTTGGACGTCCGTCAGGAAGGGGCTAGCAAATGTCAGTCTCTCATCAGGGTGGGCGGAGCAGTGACAGGTTTCCTTCTGGGTGTCAAGCTCTCTGTGGCTGTGGACTCAGAGCTGGCCAAGCCAGGCTGTTTCCCTAGAGAGTCCAGGAAACCCATGATGCTGGCCCACTGCACAGCGTCCCCAGCCTCAGGGCTGCTGCCTCCCACGCCCTCAACAGTGCAAGGATTTGTGTGACCCCAGACGGCCCACGGGAGGACCTCTCTCAGAAGAGGGCTTAGATCTCCTTCTGGTTTCTGATCTGGGGAAGGGGGATTCTTGGTGCATCCCCTTGGCCGCCACCACCGCCTCTGTGCCTTTCCCGCCCCACCCTGGGTAGCAGGCACTAGGGCCAGGTGCAGTCAGTTACCACCGGTTAATTTCACCCTGCAGTGGAGGTAATTGAAGGTTCTGCGAAGGCCCTTGGCTAGTTTAGAGACTTCTGGCTGGCTGCCCTCCTCCCTGGGGGTGTGAGCATTTTTGTGTCTTCTCTTTGCTCTCCTGCTTTGGGTCTTGCAGGAAGTAATTCGCTTCCTGGTGGGTGTTACTGTCCCTGCCCCGGCTGTGGCGCCAGCCCTTCCTCTGGCCTCACCCTGTGTTTTCTGATGGTCCAGGCTATTTCGGGAGAAGGCTGTGGTCACCGTGCTCATCACCCTGGCTTTCTGCTCAGCCCCTGTGGAGGCTGTCGCGCCCTTGCCCTCACAGGCCCCGAGAGCCTCTTATAGCATTATCCTAAAACAAAGCTCCAGCCTTTCTTCCCCACCACTGGGCGAAGTCTTTATTTTTGGACCAAACTAGACACTTATTTGTTCGTAAAGGGTGGCGCTTTTTGGCTCCTAAGAAACTTACCTGGGGTTGGTGGCAGACTTCCTTGGCCTTTTGAGAGCAGGGAACTATTTTTAGAGGCATTGTGGCATCTCTAATAAAGAAAAGAAACAAAGGTAGGTGTGACAACTGCTTGTAATCACACACACGTATACACGTGCAGACACACATGCACACATATGCACAGGCACATGCACACACACATGCACACACACACACACATGCACGCACACATGTGCCCCTGCATGGGGGAGCTGGCAAGTTTCTCTTTTTCTGGACATTTGGCAAAATCTGAGTCATAGAAACCTCAGTTCAGACATTGCAGGGGTGCGGGCTGTCAATATGGCTCCTGAAACTCTGGCTTAATGAGACCCCAACAGGCATTCTTTCACTACAAAGGTCACCAGATAATCCAGCCAAGGGGGACCCAGCACAGAGTTCTCACCTGGTTCCAGGAGGGGTGATTGCAGTGGCAGGTGCAGCCCTAAGAAGTGAAGTTGTACAGGGAGCTACCCTGTAGTTGGTGTGTGTGGCCGACCCTCTCCTCCCAGAGCCACCTGGGAGAACAGTCAGAGCCCTTACCCCAGGCCACACATGGCCCACAGAGCTGCCTTACCATTACCAAAGGCTGCACAGGCCTCTGCAGTATCCCCGGGTTGCAATTTCAGGCGAAGAGCATCGTGATGTAGTTTACTGCCTTTGTATCAGAGTGGCTCAAAATAACCCCTGGGCTGTCCGGGAGACCTGCTGTGAAAACACACTCCACACGGCTCTGGCACCACCATTAGCACAGGGCACATCTGTGGCCTGCCAGGGCCTGGCAGTGGGTGCGTACAGGCTGCAGATTGGGGGCACCATGAGGTGACTGGGTGGGAAGGGGCCTCCTGGTCAGTGAGGGCGGGAGGGACAATGGGTAAGTCTTGACCCTTCATGGACTGAGAAGGGTAGCCCCTGTCCATCCTGGGAGGCGTCCCCTCTTCTCCACCTTGGGAGGGTGTCCTGGCCTGTGCAGCTCTGGTCACCCCAAGAGGGCCTGGAATTGGAGCCACTGACCACAGTAAGCCTCTGGGCCACCCCCTCTGATGGCCTCCCTGAGCCATTCTGTAACCCCCAGGTCTGCTTCCTATTGTAACTTTTGAAACAGTGTCTGTGTCATTATAAAACCTCATCTGACCCGAAATGAGGCTCATGGAGTACTTCCTATGTTTGCGGTGTCTCACGTAATCCCAGGTGAGTCTCACAGACCTGTAAGCTGGTTTTCCTTGTTTTCCAGGTGAGGATCAGGCTCAGAGAGGTTAAATCGTCACCGAGGTCACACAGCAGTGGGTGGTGGAGTGAGTCTGGTCTCTTCTAGTCTTTTGGGGCTGCTATAACAAACCGCCTGAGACCGGCTAATGGATAAACAAACAGCAGAAATCATTGCTCACAGCTCTGGAGGCCAGGGAGGCTAGGATCAAGGCGCCAGAAGTTCAGCATCTGTTCGGCCTCTTTCTCTGCTTCCCTGACCATGCCTGTTGCTGCGTCTTCAAGCCTCTGATAAGTGCACTAATCCCATTATTAGGGCAGAGGACCCAACCCCTCCCAAAGGTCCCACCTCTTTGTGCCACCACGCTGGGGCTGGGTTTCAACATACGGATTTGGGGGTGGGGGACATGAGTACCCACACCTCTTCAGGACCTCCTTCTGTGGCCCTCGCCTCCTGGGGTGGAAGCTCGTGTCCTTTGCTCAGTCTGTGAAGGTCATTGGCGTTCAGCTTTCGGAACCCTCAGGCTTCCTCCTGCCCATGATGGTGCTGGATGTGCTGAGAAACTCCACTTTGCCTCCCTCATTTGCTTATGAGTTTTCTGCAGGAAACCTTGAGACCTTCCTTTTCCCAGGCTGCTGAGCCCCAGGCTCCAGCCTCTCCTCCAAAGACCTCTCAGTAAGAGGCATTCTGCGTCTTAATAAGCATGATGACAGCGATGATGTGGCTGAGGAGCCAATGAGATACAAGACATCCAATGAGTCTCTCTAACATGGTTTCGTGTTGTTCAGCATGAGCCACTTAACAGAGTTGGAAAGAGGAGGTCTCACGGCCATTGACAAATGTCAATGTATTGATATTGATCCCTTCCTTCTTGGCCCAGCTGATCTGGGATGAATGTGCGGGGCCAAGCCAGCGGTCTTCCCTGTGTTCCACATAACAGGTAAAGCTGCCATGTATTTGGTCCAACAGAGATCGAAGGTCGTTATATTCACTTTGTTCAAAAACTTAGGAATAAGCCACAGGTAAAGCATTTAAAGATTCCAGGCAAAGGGATGTGACATTTAAAACATTCAGTTGCACTGTGTGTGATGCACAGGTGCGATTATTGGCACCGTGAATAAGTCGCATCTGGTTTGGGTTCCTGCTAGCCAGTTACTCAGCGGGGCCTTCCAGGGCAAGGTGGTCTCACCACTGAGAGGGAGCCCCAGTGGGACCCTAACTGCACCAGCAGTTTTTCCTAATAAGAGAACTCACACATTTCTCTGAATCTCCATGACTCATTCAGATGCTCATCAAGAAAATTCAAACTGAGGTGGGATCAATAAGTCATGCAAATTGTCAGAAAACTCCCTCCATGGAGGGCATCTGATGGGTCCCACCTGAACACTTCCCTGGCTCGGGTGCCGAAGGCTCAGGGTGTGGTTCACAGGCAGCTGTTTGTGTAAAGGGGCTAGCATCTGCATCCTGTCTTGGCTACTGAAGTTGTTTAAAGGGTGACTTTGGTAAGAGCTGGTTCTACCCACTGATGACTGTTTCTGCTTCTCTGATCCAATAAGAATCATCCAGGTTGACGCAAGGATCTGTTACCACCTAGCCCTTATTTATGTGGTTTTTTATGATGAAAATAGAAATGCAGCCCCCACCATGATCACCTCTTAAACGACTGGCCAGTGTGAGAGAATCTCAAGCTTTTTTGTCATTATCCAGCTTATTTTTGATACTGTGGGGGAGAAGGTGCAGATATGATCACCAGGAGATGCATTCTCATCAGCTCTCCTGCCTGGGAACTTTCCCCTTCTTAGAGTGCCTTCTCTCCATTCCTACCTGTTTAAATCCTACAGGGCCCAAACAGACCCACTTGGCGGCTGTGAGACCGTGGGTGAATCACAGTTCACTCAATAAGCCTTTCTTTTTTCTTATCTATACAGTGGGGATATTTTGAAGATTAAATGAGAGATGCGTATAAAATATGCACTGTGACTAACACGTAGAAGTGCTTTTTCCTCTTCTTCCTCCTCAACCATCAACATTATCATTAAACATGAGTGTTTCACTGATTCTTCCCTGATTCCTCCCCCACCATGACCACCACCACCATGCTTTCCCCGTGGTGACCTGTTTTCTCATGGCACCTGTTCCTCAGCACAATACCTATTCCTTCTTCAAGCCCCTTTTTGTCTCCTACCTGGAAGGCATTTTTGTGGGCCTCCTTCAGCCTCCCTTGATCAATGCCAAGCCTGTGTGCAGAGCAGGTCCTTGCTAAGTATTTGGAGGAAGGAAGCCAGGGCCTTCTATAGCCAGCCTGTAGGATGAAACTTCTTTTTGACCAAAAAATGGGGGAGATTGTCAATGTGGATTCTCACTTCAGAGGGTTGATTGCCCAATTCATTGAGAATCAGTTGAAGGTAAGAGTCCCTGAGTCCTGGCTCCTGTTTGTCTGACCTGCTTTCCCTGCTGGACTTTACAAGGAAGGACTGAGATGTGTTCCTTTCTATCTCTCTTCTGTTGAAACAACACCTGCCCAGTAGAAGCACATCCCAGTCTCTCTCGGGGGAAAGCAATGACTGGGGAGTGAAGACAGGTGGTCTGGGTGGGTGGGCAGATTCTGGCTATCAGGCAGAGGTGTGTAACCTTGGAATGACATGCCTCTTCTCTGTGTCATAGCTCTCTCTCACTGTGAGGTTCACAGCAAGGGCTGGAGACAGGCCTGGGTTGGAATCCTGACTCAACTGTTCTTAGCTGTGATGTTCCTGAACAAGCTGCTTTCCCTCTCTGAGTGACTGATGCTTCACTGTAAAGTGGGGATGCTCTAGGCAGCCACATCCCATGGATACCTGAGAACTTAGTGAGTTATCATCTTCCATGTGGCTGGCAGAGTGCATTGTTAGGCAATGGTGGTGGTGAAGATGATGGTGATGGTGATGGTGGTGATATGATAATAACACTAATGGTGATGATGATAATGATGGTGGTATGATGATGTTGATGATGATGGTGATGATAACAGTGGATAATGATGGTAATGATAGTGATGATGATATTGATGATGATGGTGATGACAATGGTGATAATGATCATAATGGTGATGATGATGGTGATTATGGTAATAGTGACGATGGTGATGATGATAATGATGGTGATAAGAGTGGATAATGATAATAATAATGATGATGGTGATTTTAATAGTGATGATGGTGATGATGATGATAGTGATGATGATGGTGATGATAACAGTGGATACTGATAATGATGGTGACAATGATGATGGTAATGATGATGATGGTGATAATGATGGTGATGATGATGATGATGATAATGACAGTGATGATAACAATGGTGATGATGATGATGGAGATCATAATGATAATGATAATAAAACTGATAGAGGTCATAATGATGAGAATGTGATGATGACAATGATGCTGTTAACAATGGATGATGATGATGATGTTGGAGATCATAACGATAATGATGATAAAACTGAGGGAGATCATACTGCTGCTGCTTATGATGATGCTGCTGATAACAATGGATGATGAGGAGAAGGAAGAGGATGATGATGATAATGATGACAATGACAATGATGATAAAAACGGATGATGATGAAGGGGAAGATGATGATGACCACGATCATGATCATGATGGTAGTGATGGTGTATAGATACTTCCTGGGTCTAATCCTCAGGTTTCTTCAGTATTTCCTTAAAGAGTTTTTCATGTGTCCATTTTCAAAGCCTCTCCCTGTGAGTGCATCAACCTCATATTTTCACACTATGCTGAATTGTCCTCCCTGCTTGGGAAGCTTGACATTCCATTCCATGAACTTCATAATCTGTAAGATTTCTATTTCTTTGAGCTGTGATTTTTCCTTTAGTATGTGTGCTTTATTCTACTTTCTAAACCTGTGCCCACACCAATTATTTGCCCTGCTGTGAAGAAAGAAATGGAGCTTCCTTCTTTCCTCTGGTAATTCTGAGATGTGTGAGTTTCTGCCCTGGGGTTTTTAGTTTTCTCAAACTGCAGGGGGTTAATTAGTTTGGTTATTTCACAATAGCATTTACAGTTTTCTTATTAACTGGGAAGATATCCAAGGACTCCTACTCTTCATTGAGGTCTTTTGCAATGTTTTAGCCACAAGGATGGGTGGTAGGACTTGCAGAGAATCCAAGAACAAGGAGAGATCAGAGTCATTGAAATCACCTCCAGCTATCCTCAAAAAGTCACGGGGCTCAGTTTGTCTTTTTGGTTTGACCAAGGAAAGAAATATTAGACAATGCATAGCTTAATTGTCCAACTATTCATTTTCTACAGATTTTGCTTAAAAACACTTAAAAAGCACAAGTTATCAAGGTACTTTAACTTGGGAGATTGGGAAAAAATTGAAGAGAAAAAAAAATCAGGGTATCAGGATGTTAAAGCCAGCAGAGGTTTTTCCTGCACCTAAAAATCTCAAAAGGGAGCATTCTTTCTTGGCAGCAATTGAGTAGTTGTACATAAGATTTGACCAGGAATGGAAGTGGAAGAGCCAAAGACGTTTTCTCACCGTGAAGACTCGTTCTCCAGAAGAATGGTAATCGGCGAATGAGGCCCCGTCTGGACTTGGGGACTTGTCTCTTGCTGCTTCTCCTGCCTAGATATTTGCTCCCTCCCCAATCTACCTGGTCCTCTGACCTGGATTTAACTTTTATTTGTTCATGGAGTCTTCCCTGACCCTCCAGACTAAGTTGCTCCCTGACTGACCATTACTGTTTATTTGTAATAATAATACCAAAAGCACTTGCCCAATGCAGAAATTTAAATTAGAATTAAAAAGAGACTTTTTAATTATTCTTAATAGTTCCCCAGAAAGTGTTTATTTTTAAAAATGTTGAACTATCCTCAGGGCCAAGATAATATTGTAAGGCTGAGAATCTTAGAGAAAATACCATCATTCATTTTATGTGTGTGTTTCTGCTGTTTCTGAAGCAAACGCCTAGAGATGCTCTTCAACATGTCTCCAAAGAGATTACCTGGGAAATTTATTGCAGTATTCTTCATCATGGCAAAAACAAACAAAAGGAAACCGAAATGTCCAATGATAGGAGAATAAATATGCAAATTGTGGTATATTCCAGCACTACAATTCTGTAGTAAGCCACACATACACACACACACACACACACACACACCCACACACACACACCCCATATATTCATGTTCTCATGGATGAATCTCTAACATATTGGTATGTAAAAATTGCAGAATTATTTTGACAAAATGGTATTCTTTGTATGATGTTTAAAAACATCCCCAAACACTATATTTTATTTATGTGTTCATATGGAATGAAAGCATGAACGTGAACAGAGAGGACACACAGACCAATTTCCAAATCGTGGTTCCCACTGTGAAGGAAGGGACTGGGATGGAAGACAATGAGCAAACAGGTCTTCCACTGATGGTGATGATGGTGATGATGGTGATGATGGTGATGATGGTGATGATGATGGTGATGATGGTGATGATGGTGATGATGGTGGTGATGATGGTGATGATGGTGATGATGATGGTGATGATGATGGTGTAATGTGTGATACTTCGACTAGAATGTGTGACACTTCCTGGAGATCTGAAGCAAAGATGATGAATGTTCTCACTTGCTAAATTTAGGTGGAGTGTGTGTGTGCATTGCCCATGTGCGTGCGTGTGTTGTGTGATCATTAATGGAACATTCCTGTATGTCTGAAATATTTCATGGTTAAATAAACAGTGTTGGTCTTGTGATGGGCTTGATGAAGAGATTGTACATACTTTTTTTACATCAGACTCTCTCATGATAGGTGGAATTCTTGAGTCCAGATAAAAATCAGGGTCATGCAGAAAGCTGTGAGAGTGATTAAGGGACTTTGTGGTAGGTTGTGAATGCGATCGTGATGTGGGCTTCCTGCCTGCTCTTTGCATTTCTCCAGACCTGTGCTGTGGACACCTAGATATTTCCTCATGCTCAGTTCCCTGCAGGCATCGCTGGGGATTGGAAGTCTTAGAGGGATCCATTATCTGATGGAGAATTCGAGAAGGGCTCTTCCACGTGCCGGATCAGAGCAACTATTCAGTGTACCCTATAGAACAACTGACATAGAATATTCAAAGGGAACAGTCCTCTGAATTAGTCCCACCTCTAAAGAGTTATTTAAATGCTATCTCATTACCTCTGAGTTCCTTTTATGAATAAAAAGGGTATTACCGAGTTTAAGATGATGAGTTAATTAATGAAGTATAATTCCCAGAAAGCCTCTTTGACATAATTTTAAAACCCAGGTAGGTATAATCCCATCATTTAAAACTTTGAATGGGAGACTGGAAAATAATATTCTGATTGAAGGATACGGTAACCCCAACAAGGGGACTGGAGTGAAGGGAAGGGGAGCTAGCGAGGGAGAGAAGGTCAGGCATTGGGAGAACCAACAGGTGACGAGGAATGAGACTCAACCTGATCCTGGGTCACAGTGTACAGTGGAGGGCACCAGGGAGATGGTGTTAGGGAACATATGGATGCGTTGCCAACAGCCAGAGCCTCTGACAGGGAGCCAGCTGCCAGTCTGCTGCTGTCCAGCACATAATGCAGCCTCCATCGTGGGTGAATAAACCAAGTCCGGTGTCTATCTGTCAGAGATATTTTGCTAAAGGGGCTTTTCCATGAGGTGGCAACTTGGACTTTCCAAATAGGATTCTGTCATGATTTGTGTAAAGTTAAGCATCATGACATAATTGCTGGACCAAGGACTTAGAGTGGGCCATAAAACAAGTGATTGTTTCTTTTATTTATATGTTTGTTTTTTCAAGACAGTGTCTTGCTGTATTGCCCAGGCTAGAGTCCAGTGGCATGATCACAGCTCACTGCAGCCTCCATCTTCTGGGCTCAAGCAATCCTCCTGCTTAAGCCTCCTAAATAGCTGGGACCACAGGCACACACCTCCACGCTCATCTGATTTTTATTTTAGAGACTAGGTCTCACTTTGTTGCCCAGGCTGAGATAGTTTCTTAGCCCATTGGGTTGATACTTGATTCTGTTTACCTATAAAGTCCTGAATATTGGGGTGCAAATAAATAAATCTAAGTTTTTACCCAGTAAGGGCTACACTGGCCACAGCTTCATGAGCACAGTTTCAAAATGTGAGCTAGGTGTTGGCTTATATCTGCCAAGCAACAGAAAGCAACATCCCCTTTAGGCAGATGCAGCAGGTAGCAGCAGCCTTGCCATCTGCTACGCGAGGCCGCTTGGGACGAAACCCTTCCTTACCTCCTTCCCTGGAGAGACAGTCACGATCCTGGCCTTCACCGCAAGCTTGCCCTGCTCGCTCAGTGAGATAAAGTGCAAGCATGAGACAGACACATTTCAAGGAGTGAGTGCTGTTAAAGTGTGTTCTGTGAATTTTTCCACTATTTTTAAGGAAGAAATCATTTTGGTTGAAGGCATCACTCTTGGTTGTGATCAAACAGAAGGGGAATACGTGCTTAGCACAAAATGTGGCAAAGCTTGACCTGCAGAAATGTTTGTCATTGTTATTACTTTCATTAAACTTTGGCTTCAGCTATGTAAACTCAGGAGAGAAATAAATGACTCCAGTGACAGGGAAAGCAATTTTATGGCCTAATATTGACCAAATCTGGGAATTGTGAAGTAGCCAAAAAAATAGCGTTACCTTTGTTTGACCAAACTGTCAGGGCAAGATTACTTGGTTTCATATACTTTTTTTTCTTTTTTTTAGATAAAATGGTGTTGAGGAAGAAGTTTGAGGTCATGATTTTTAGCAGACTTGAAAACTGGCAAATGGGAAGATTGGTGAATAACATTATTCCAAAGCAGAAGCTCCTTCTTCTCAGATGATAAACACCTTTGTTGATTAATTGCCATGTGCTATTAATAGGCAGCTGAGTAATTGGAAGTGATTGGCAGAAGGTCTCATGAGCCCATCTGTTTGTTGCATTTTTATGACCATTTTCAGCACAGGGCATCCTCAGAGTGGGATGGAGAAGCTTGGAGAGCGACAGGCCAGAGACCAAGTGAGTGGGACTTGGAGACGCCCATCCTGCCTTGAGAGGACCCAGGACAGTCATTTCCTAGGGGTTTGCGTCTCCTTTTCTTGCCCACAGTGTCGGTGGAGCATGGAATGCGGAGGAAGCTGGTTGTTTAATCTGGGATTCTGGAACTCACAAAACTCTTTAGAAATGCTTAGGCCACAGTGGGTGAGGCTGTTGGCAGTGGTGGCACTGAGGCAGAGGTATGGATGACTGCCAGCTGTGCATTTAGGGTCTGAGGAAGGGGAGGCTTTTGTCTGCTGGGACAGCAGTGATTAAAAAGATGAGGCTGTATGACTTAGACCAGCAGTCCTCCACCTTTTTGGCACCATGGACCAGTTTCATGGAAGACAGTTTTTCCACAGATCAGGGGTAGGGAATGGTCTGCGGATGATTCAAGCGCATTACATTTATTGTGTCCTTTATTTCTCTTATTATTGCATTGTGATATATAAAGAAAGAATTACACAACTCACCATGACGTACAGTCAGTGGGAGCCCTGAGCTTGTTTTCCTGCAACTAGACAGTCCCATCTGGAGGTGATAGGAGACAGTGACAGATCATCAGGCTTTAGATTCTCATAAGGAACGCGCAACCTAGATCCCCCACATGCACAGTTCACAATAGGGTTTGAGCTCCTATGAGAATCTAATGCTGCCACTGATCTGACAGGAGGCAGAGCTCAGGTGAGAATGTGAGCCAAGGGGAGCGGTTGTAAATACAGAGGACACTTCACACACTCATCTGCCGCTCACCTGCAATGCAGCCTTGTTTCCAACAGGCCACAGACCGGGACCAGTCCAGTCCGGGGGGCTGGGGACCCCTGACGCAGAGCATTCATTCTGCCCTGGCTGGGAAGGATGGGCTGCAGTGTCCCGGGCAGGGAGATGCACGCAGAACCTCTTCTCTGGGGATTTCCTTGACTTGGAAGTGATTTTCTGTTAATCACAGAGACCGTGGGAGCCCAGGGGGAAGCAGATGAAATCTGTGAATAACAAAACTCTCTGTTTTAAAGTTCTGTGTGGCGATTATAGCCAGACATAAAGGTGGCATCTTAAATGAACATTAGCCTCTTTTAAAACAAAAACAAAAAGTAACATGAGCAATTGAAGCCTCCTCAATATGAATGGATTTGAAATCGCCCACCTACGGCCCAATGCTCTCAAATAGACTTTTTCCCTGACCCTCACAGATGACCTTACTGGTTATGAAGGGACACACTGATGAGTTCTTAGGCTCTGGATGCCTCATGGTGTCATTTCAAAGCTGCTGCTCTGGGTGGAGGATGCTCACTCGTGTTGTGGCTGGTGACACGCACATTTGCTGATCCCCCTTTTGGAATACGTTCTGTTTCTGAAGAGCTTTTGCACTTAGCATGCGTAATGTGGATAAGTAGATGAATGTCTGTTCTAGGCTGGAAAATAAGACTCAAAATGATTGTGACTTAAGGTAAAAGAAACTTCAGGTTAGCCAGTCCTTGCCAAAAAAATGATTTTCATTCAGATTATATCAAGGGATTGGCTGGGAGTCAGGTACATGAAAAGAACAATATTTAACTAGAATTCTTGAATAGTTATGTGAGAAAATGTGTGTGTGCATGGGTGTCTGCTGTGTATCAGTGTTGGAGCCCAGGCGGATCTCAAGCAGCATTTGTGATGTGTTTAAGAAACACATCAAGGCCGGGCGCGGTGGCTCACGCTTGTAATCCCAGCACTTTGGGAGGCCGAGGCGGGCGGATCGCAAGGTCAGGAGATCGAGACCACGGTGAAACCCCATCTCTACTAAAAATACAAAAAATTAGCCGGGCGTGGTGGCGGGCGCCTGTAGTCCCAGCTACTCGGAGAGGCTGAGGCAGGAGAATGGCGTGAACCCGGGAGGCAGAGCTTGCAGTGAGCCGAGATCGCGCCACTGCACTCCAGCCTGGGCGACAGAGCGAGACTCCGTCTCAACAAAAAATAAATAAATAAATAAAAGAAACACATCAGTCTTGCATATTTGTTTAAGATCCTGCCGCAAGAGTATAAAACTCTCAGTGGTTCCAGTGGCAGTCAGCATAGGCAGGTTATGCTTGCAGTAACAAATGACCCTAGGGTCTCAGTGGCAGTCAGCATAGGCAGGTTATGCTTGCAGTAACAAATGACCCTAGGGTCTCAGTGGCTCCCAAAAAGACTCATCCTGTTGTTGTGGTTTGTGTCATGTCTCCAGTAGTCTGGAGTCCTGGCTGAAGATGTTAGGTGTTCTTCTAGTACCATGTGACTTTGCTATAGAGCACTTTTCCCAGCTCATATTAGAAACAGATTAGCACGATTATTAGGCTCAAAGCCTCAAGAGGGTATGGGCCACTGTGTCAACCTCACGTGCCTGTCACAGCAACGACAGTTGTCACATCGGTTGAAAGAATAGGGCCCACTTAGGCTAGACACTACAGGGGCCAAGATTAAAAAAAAAATAAACACTGAATAACTCCCTGAGAAATTGACTTCACTTAGATTTAAAGGATTGTACCTACGTGAAGAATGAAGAGGGGTGTTCCAGAAAGAGTAACGAGTTTGAGCAAAGACATAGGAGCGTGGTGAAGCACAGAGTGCACTGAGGACATGCAGGAAGTTCCACGTGAGCGATCACTGTGGGGCCGAGGGAAGCACTAATGAGGACTGGGGAGGAGACGGGTTAGGGCTGGCCTGGAAGGACGAGGGGAATGGTCCATGGGGCCTACCGGGGTTGATACTGGTGCTTTGTTTTTGTGTGTGTTCTTACACCCTTTGATGGGTTCAGCTATAAGGCTTTGCTTCCACTGGGGTCACACACGGGGGCTGTACATGGACTGGGCCCTCAGTTTGCATGTTCATTTGGGAATTACTGCAGGACTGGAATGACTTGGCCGGTCTGTCAGGCTTTTCTATTTGTTTCAATTAATTATTCTTCTGTCCACAATCAAGAAAGGATTTGAAGTAATTTTCAAAAATACAGATATAAATTATGGTTGTTAACATGGTGAGTTCAAGAGAAGCAACTTACTGAAGTTACATCTGTTCTTTTTTCGTCAATATTCTCAAGTATTTTTGTTTTCTACATTTGCCATTGTTCTCAGTGATGAGGTAGCCAGGGGCCAAACCACCCATTCACTAAGAAGTCAGCCATTGTGTTTCCCTGTTGCTGATTAATTTAGAGAGTTCCATACATGCTGCCAGTTCCTAGATTGATTTTTCTTTGTGATTTTTGGCTAAATCCTTGTTTCCCGGTGTCTTGTATTCAACTTTAATATTTTACTTTTTGTTTGATGTCTGTAATACTAACACAAGCTCCTAGACAGTGGCTCAAAATAAGGCTTTCCTAAGATTAAAATTGATCATACGAAGCCACCAATCAAGGGTCAGAGTCAACAGAATTCTAGAACACTTCCTCAGCTTTGCATCCTTTGAAACAAAGTCATGTTATGTGCCGGCTATTGACCTGCAGACTCGAGTCTAGGATGTACCTGAGTGCCCAACTGTGCTGTGTTCTGAGTGAGATCTCTCAGGTAAAAGGCCAAGTCCAAGGTAGGGCTACTTATGCCCAGCTATCAGTGGGGCAGAAGGGATTTTTATCACATTTGGATTCCTAGCTGTCTCTTTCGGTGGATAATCAAATTCTACCAAGAGTCAACACTTGTTCCTAATGAGAAACCTAATGGGTTCCGTGTGTGCATTTTGGGCCAGGCCCAGTGCGCCTCCCTCGCTGCTGGCATGTTTGCAGTTACCTTCATCTGTAAAAGTCATATTTCCACCCCAGGGAAATCGAGAGTGACAACATGCCATGTTCTTCTCTACTTTCTCACCTGGAGTAGTTTTAAAACCTCAGGCAACACCACCCCACGATGATGAGCATACTGAAACTCAAGCCCTCTGGTTTTTAAAAGCAGCGTTCGTTCTTATAATTAATTTGCCATGTTTCATTGGGAATATAATGTTTCATTGAACATTCCATATTTCTACTCAGCTTAACGTAGTATGGGGTAAAAGAAGTCCGTGAGGACAAGGTAACTGTGCCTTTATGGAATACCCAGGGTGGAAAATCTATACTAACAATGTAAGGAGCCCTACCTGGGACACTCCTCACGATGCCTTCATCTTATTAGACAAGGAAATGTTGATTCACTGCCTGTCAGGTTTTCTTTCCCCTCTAGCAACGAGCGGGGGAACAAGGAAAGAGAGAGTTTGTGGTCGCCCCTGCGCTGAGATCCTGAATGGACAGCAGGGAAGTGGCTGCCAGGAGCAGGTGGTGTTGGGGCTTCATCCTTGGGGAGGGCTCTTTGTGCTTCCGGGTTACGAACTAGAGAGGTGGACAACCCCTGCTGCCAGCGGGAAAGACATGGACAAGAGGAGAGGTGCCCTCCAAGGTACGCATTCCCTAGGGTGCCCTGTCAGCTCTGCGTCTTCTATTCAGTCAATGTTTGCTGAGCACCTGCTGTGGACCTGGTATTTTCTAAGCATTCTGGCGGCACGTTCTCCTTTCCTCATATGGGTGGCACTCCCCTGGGAGAAGCAGAACACACGGGGAAGTGCACAGTGAGCGGATCCCATGTGGGATAAATGCTGCAGGAAAACCAGCACCGTGGGCTGGAGGCTGAGGGGAGACATGCAGTCAGGACAGTCTCTCTCGGGGTGAGGTGGTCATTCCATTCTGTCAGGCCCTGGGGCTGAGTGTGTCTGGAAAAGGGAAGAGCAGAGGCAGGGGACTGAGACCAGGATGGTCAGGAGGTCCTAGAGGAACCACAAGACGGCCCCAGGGGCCATGAGTAGAATCAGTGCATGGTTGGTGTGGTCGGAGGGAGGCAGGGATCAGCCAGGCCAGCCGTGGGGGCCCCAGCAAGGAGCTTGGGCTGCATTCCCAAGGCCATGAGGAGGCTGTGGAGGGTCTGAGCAGGAATGTGCTGTTGGATTTTGGTTTAAATTAACCCCTCTGCTGACAAGGCATGGTGGCTCACGCCTGTAATCCCAGCACTTTGGGAGGCTGAGGCAGGTGGATCACCTGAGGCCATGAGTTCAACACTAGCCTGGCCAACATGGCGAAACCCCATCTCTACTAAAAATACAAAAATTAGCTGGGCATGGTGGCACGTGCCTGTAATCCCAGCTACTCGGGAGGCTGAGGCAAGAGAATTGCTTGGACCCAGGAGGCGGAGGTTGCAGTGAGCCAAGATCACACCACTGCACTCCAGCCTGGGTAACAGAGCGAGACTCTGTCAATAAATAAATAAATAAATAAATAAATAAATAAATAAATAAATAAAAATAATTAACCCCTCTGCTGTGGCATGAGAATGGATTCCGGGGGCCAGGGTGCAGCAGGAAGCCAGGCTCTGCGCTGTGCTGGTGAGAGGTGACGGTGAGTGGGCCGGGAATTAGATCATATTGACTCCACGTACAGGTGCCTCCCATCTGTCCCTCATCCCCATCCCACATTCCCAGGCAGTTCCGCTTGCTCCCCTGCAGATTGGCACACGTCTCATAAACCATCTCTCCCATCGTCTAATAACGTGGTTTCATGGCTGTCTCCTCCATTAGCCTAAGGGTTCTTCAAGGTCAGTACCATGTTTTACTAACTTCATCTGTAGAACCCAGTGTAGGGCCCGAACTCCCAGCAGGAACCCACAGTACCCCTGACTCATGGCCTGCGGTTCTCAGAACCTGACCTCTGTGGGAGACCAAAGTCATAGCCTCGTGCCCCGCATGGCCCTGAGGCCCTGCCTGCATTCAGAAGACAGGTGACAGCCCGTGCTGCTGTCTGGCTAAATGCTTGCTGCACACATTTTACTAGTGGCGGCTGAGTCTGCGTGATGGCCAGCGTGGTTTTAGAAATGTACACATAGTCAGATTAGACGAGGCTCTGTCTTAGATGATTCCAAATGTTCTTACTTGGATTTTGCTTAAAGGAAAAACAAAACTATCTACACATTTCCCCCTCTTCATACTTTACCAAAAAGAACGAGAAAAAATGTAAGAGGATATTGACTCCCACGATGCTTCCTGTGGTGACTAAATATAAATATGTATGACAGATCGCAGAAGGAATCATTAATGGCAGCTGTCAGTGCTATTTAAAATGAATTAGACCTTTCCAGTTTCCCTCTAGTGTGAGCGCTGAGAGACACATAAGGCTGTTCTGATTCATCGTGGATCTGGAAGTCCGTTGTTCAGCTTAGTCAGGAGATGTATATGCTTATCAGGCAAAATAAGCTGGCGGGGGGTGGTGTTTGCGAAGCGCCAACTCGCCTTCTTTGTTTCATAACATTTGACGGGGTGTGCTTTCCTGGTTCGGCACGGGACATTGGTCTCTTCAACTTCAGCTGATTTGAATTGGGACCCACAAACCAGGTGGGAAGCATGGCATTTGAACCGTGCCTGGAATATCAGATGAGCCCTGTGTCTGTGAAGGCTGATAGTCAGAGGGAATAACAAGTCCTTAAAATGAGGAACAGCCCTTTCCATGGTTAAAGGGAAGAGTGGAAACCCACGTGTGTATTATCAGGGAAGACTTTCTTCTGGGAACGGGTGTGCCTGTAACATGGTGGCCTCCCACTGGTCTATTTTGCCCCATAATTGTAAACATTTCTACATTTGGAGAGAGTAGGTATATTAGTCTGTTCTCACACTGCTAATAAAGACATACCTGAGACTGGGTCATTTATAAAGGAAAGAGGTTTAATGGACTTGCAGTTCCACATGGCTGGGAAGGTCTCACATTCATGGTGGAAGGCAAAGGAGGAGCTAAGGCACATCTTACATGGTGGCAGGCAAGAGAGCGTGTGCAGGGGACTCCCCTTTATCAAATCATCAGATCTCGTGAGACTTATTCGCTATCACGAGAACAGCACGGGAAAGACCCACCCCCCATGATTCAATTACCTCCCACAGGGTCCCTCCCATGACACATGGAATTATGGGAGCTACAATTCAAGATGAGATTTGGGTGGGGACACAGCCAGACCATATCAACAGGAGACAAGGGAACTGTTGCCAGCGGTTCTCTCCACCAAGACATAGAGAGACTGAATGCTGCCCACTTTGTCTCATCTTAAAGCTGAGCTTCCAGTGAGAGCATCACTTCTGTTCTCTTTAATTTTCTTTCACTTCCTGTGTTTAAATAACCCAGGATCAGTTTATGCATCAAGACATCTTCTTTCGATAATCTGGCTGAATCTCTCCAAATGGCTGGGAGTTTATGGCCCTGGGCAGGTGGACGAGTGGGCAGAAATGAGAACAGAACTTCAGGAAGTATAAAAGTGCTTGTCACTTCCAAAGGGCCTCTCTCTTCCTGGCTTTGAAATAAACCCTCCAATGACAGCCAATAACTGTTTCTCTCTCCAGTATGGAAGAGAAAGCCATTTGGATTTTTGGATATAATTGACACAGAGTCTCTAAAAGCTCTTGTTTGTTTTTCGTTTGTTTTGGGACTACATTTGAAAGAAGAGGCATAGAGACCCGCAGCCCCTCCTCTCCTGGCTGCCCAGGGCTTCTGGGAATAACGGTGGTGGTTGGAGGGCTGTATTGTGCCGCAATTGTTCCTTTATGTACTTAGCTTCCTGTTTTATTTTATGCTGTGCAGCCCCAGCATCCAGGGTTTTGTGCTTGGAAGATCACACGTATGTCATGGGACAGAGTTCCTATCTATACGGAACATGGGCCACTTCTCAGGAACCGGCCTGCAGCCCCGACGGACAGGCTGGGTCATCTGGAACAGACAGCAGGGACCCTGCAGGGCCACATATGCTCCACCTGCCCCAACCCAAGGCTGCTCCCTAGTGGTGGAGTTGGTGGTTCTGGGGAGAAAGGTGGCTGCAACCTGGGATTCAGCCCCAGCTCCACAGCCGGGTGTGGCAGCTCCCTTGCTGGCGAGGATTCAGCACATCTGGGCTGAAGTTTTCATCTCGAGCACCAGCTAATGTTTGATGTGAATTGAATCACAGGGAGAAAACGCCCACTTGAGGCGTGAGCCAGTTAATTCACAAAGTCAATGAGGAAAAATCCTGCAGGTGCCCGGGGAGGGTGAGCAGAGCCAGGCTCCAGACGAGGCCGGGAGCTGGGGTGCTGGCTGATGTCCCCGTTGCTGTGTGCTGCCGGGTGTGTGTGGACCTAGGGTATGGCACGGTGGGCCTCATTGGGAGGTCTGTGGAGTGAAAGCTGGGGTTCTCCAGAGCTCCCTTCCATGCCCTGTGAGGCACGCCCTTGTGT
>NW_026652307.1:182557-219145 GCF_009828535.3 Hylobates moloch | reverse complement strand
GGGGAAAGGACCAAGTTCATGTGGGACCCAGCTCAGAGCACAGCTCACCCCCCGGGGAAAGGACCAAGTTCATGTGGGACCCAGCTCAAAGCACAGCTCACCCCCTGGGGCAGGGCAGCTCATGCTACCATTTGAGCGAGTGGCGGCCTCAGTGCCAGAATCAGCCCAGCGCCAGGAGCCCAGGAGCCCCTCTCCTCCTGCCCCTGCCCACTGGGACAGTCACATCAGGAAGGAACTGGACACATGTGGACGAGCAGGCGGCCGCCCTCCAGTGCCGCGAGGCCAGCGGAACACCTGTGACCTTGCCTCTCCCACCCAGCGTCAGGCAGAACCCCGCCCCCCCACCCAGTGCTAACTGCGCCCTCAAGTGGCCTGGAGAGAAAAGTTGTGTTTTGAGCGGAAAATTGCCACTCTTAGGGGAAAGATGCTGGGTTGGAAACTCAAGCTTCACTTGGAATTATTATTCCATGAGCGTGTCGCATGCTGCCTCTTTCTATTTTCTAGGAATAATTTTGAAAGGAAATATTGTACACATTGAAGAGTGACTCAATACAGAGACCATCGCTCTAGGCTGAGCCGGTCTGAAGTGGGAACCAGGCATGCGCTGCGTCCTGAACGCCAACAAACCCGTGTTCACGGTGGGGCTGGGGTGGCAGCTGTGGTGGGGGCAGTGCCTTGGGTGTCACAGCCGCCTTCCCTCCATCCCCGGGCAGCCCGTGCTCAGGGCCTACGGTCATCCCTGCTTTCAGATGCTGGGGAGGCCAAGTGATGATCATTTCCATGGGCTCTGCCTCCCTGGATCAACCAACCACAGATCAGAAGTATTCGGAGAAAGAATTGTGCCTGGACTGAACATGGACAGACTTTCTTCTTGTCATTCTTCCCAAACAATACAGTCTAACAACTGTGTACATAGCATTTACATTGTATTCCGTAATATAAGTGATCCAGAGGTGATTTGAAGTCTATGGGAGGGGGTGCGTGGATTCTACGCACACACTGTGCTATTTCATATCAGGGACTTAGGCGTCTACAGATTTTGGCACGCACGGTGGTAGGTCTTGGAACCAGTCTCCCACTGATACCAAGGGACAGCTGTATACTTTGGCATAAATGACATTTACTAGACATTTAGTTCTGCAACTTACTTTTGTTGTAATTTTTATTTTTTGTGGATACACAGCAGGCATTTATGTTTATGGGGGGGTGTGAGATGTTTTGATACAGGCATGGAATGCACCATAATCACATCAGGGCAATGGGATATCATCCTGTCAAGCATTTAACCTTTGTGTAACAAACTATCCAGTTATACTCCTTTAGTTATTTTTATTTTTATTTCTCTCTTTTTTTTTTTGAGAGAGAGAGTCTCACTCTGTCACCAAAGCTGGAGTGCAGTGGCGCAGTCTCGGCTCACTGCAGCCTCCGCCTCCCAGGTTCAAGCAATTCTCCAGCCTAAGCCTCCCGAGTAGCTGGGACTACGGGCACGCGCCACCATACCAGGCTAATTTTTGTATTTTTAGTAGATACGGGGTTTCAGCATGTTGGCCAGGCTGGTCTCGAACTCCTGGCCTCAGGTGATCCACCCACCTCGGCCTCCCAAAGTGCTGGGATTACGGGTGTAAGCCACCTCACCCGGCCTCCTTTAGTTATTTTTAAGTGTACAGTTAGATTATTATTGAGTACAGTCGCCCTGTTGTGCTAACAAATCCTAGTTCTCCTTCATTCTTTCTAACTCTTTTTGTGCTCACTCACCATCTCCACTTTGCCCCCACTACCCTTCCCGGCCTCTGGCCACCTTTCTCCTCCTCTCTATCTCCATGAGTTCATTTCATTTTTAGCTTCTGTACATAAGTGACAACGTGCAAAGTTTGCCTTTCTGTCCTGCAACTTACTTTTAAAATTTAATATATATTGAAATATATGCCATGTCAGAACAAAGAGTTTTACCTCATTTAAAAAATCCCCGATTAAAATTTATTTAGTCATTTTTGGTGACATTCGTTTGTTGCCAGCGTTGTCCCTCATGAGAGCCAGTGTTTTTCCACAATGCAGTGAGCACGTCTGAAAACGTGGCAAACGTCTTTACATTGCTTTAGAAAGGACTGCAGCGGCCCACGTGCCTGCCAGCGGGGTGTGAGCCGCCCGTGGGGCAGCCTCTCCGGTGCGCGGGACGTCCAGCCCTTTTCGTTTCTGACCTGGTGGAAAGAAAACAAAGCATTATATTTTGTTTTGATTTCTATCGCCTGGTTCTGCTGGGGTAGGCCATTTCGTGTTTGAGCCTGTTTGTATTTCTCCTTGGATGGAGATGTTCTCTAGGGGGGCTGGCTGTTTCCTGTTGGTTTGTGGGCGCTCTTTTCCTAGCCTGCCATTCACTCCTCCCAGTCACCTGCACTGCATTTTCTTCCTGGCCGTCTTCCGCTTGCCGGTTTTCTGCTCTTTGGAGTTCTTCATCCAGTCGTGCAGCCAGGAGCCCAGCACCCCGTGCACCTGTGAGACGCTGCAGACAAGGAGCGTGTCAATGTCTCAGCCTCGCGGTGCACAGGAGGTCCCAGGACCCAGGAAGCCTCAACGTTCTCTCTGCCTGTGTGGCATGCCGGACCAAGGGGCCCCTGGGGCTGAGCTCAGGCTCTGGGGACCCCAAGGGCCCCGTCTCCTCTCCTCCCCACCTCTTAGCTCCGCAGGGTTCTGACCCTCCACGGGGGCTCTCGCCTGCCCGACTCTGTCCTGCTGCTTCTGCTCCAGCCACAGGCTTCGCTTCTGGTGTTGGCTCCGCTGTCTGAGCTTTCCACCTGTGGAAAGCACATACATGATGAATGTGCTACTTCCTCCACTGGAGGCAAAGCTTAGTTGGTGGGAGGGGTCTCAAGGTTGTGAATGGGGGTCTGGGGGTGCAGAGGTGCCAGGGTCTGGAACCGTGGGGCGGCCGTGTGTCCCTGAAGCAGGCTGTATCTGGACTAACATTTCCTCTTCCATTAAAATTAATTTTGCAATCTCTGGCGATGTGCCAAGCCTTCGCGAATTGCGTAATGCCTGCGACTCTGGCCTGTAAATTGATTTCACCACCGTTACCTAACTCTTTACCTTGTAAACTGCCTTAACACACTGAGCCTCGCAGAATATAATCTTCATAGAAAACCGAATATATTCCACATCACTGAGAATGGACATCTCTCAAAGTGGTCACTTCTTGTGCATCCTGGCTTTCAATTCAGATTAATTCTACTACCCTCCTCCCCCTCCTCCCCATCTTCCTCCCCTTCCCCCTCCCCCCTCCTTCCTCTTCCCCCTCCTCCTCCCCTTACCCCTCCCTCTCCTCCCCCTCTTCCTCCCCTTCTCCCACCCCCTCCTCCCCCTTCCTCCCCTTCTCCCTCCCCCTCCTCCCCCTTCCTCCCCTTCCCCCTCCCCCTCCTCTTCCCCCCTCCTTCCCCTCCTCCTCCCCCGTCTTCCCCCTCCTTGTCCCCCTCCTCCTCCCCTTCCCCTCCCCTTACCCCTTCTCCTCCTCCTCCCCTCCTCCTCGTCCTCATCCTTCTCCTCTTCCTCCTCCTCCCCTTCCTCCTCTTCTTCCTCCTCTTCCCCCTCCTCCTCTTCTTCCTCCTCTTCCTCCTCCTCCTCCTCCTCCTCTTCCCCCTCTTCCCCTTTTCCTCTGGAAGGTGATGCGAGTGCAGTACAATGATTCACCCCAGTTCACCTTCCACTGGGTGGGAACAGCGCTTCATGCCAGAGCCTGGAATGTGCCCCGTTAGAAACATCCGCAAATGAAAATTGCTTTTTAGCTTGGTTGGTTTAATGAAATTTATCTTTGAACATAATAGAGAATGATGATTTTTCACCCCAGCAGCCCTGCTTTGTGCTGAAAGGACTTATCTTCTGTGTCAGTGTTGCAGGACTCTGTTTTCCTGCTTGTAGGTGTGAGGAATCGATAATTTACAGGGATGGGGATTATTCTGAAGATTCTCTGGCAGTGGTTTTCAACGAGGGGTGATTTTGCCCTCAAGGGACATTCGACAACATCTAAGGATGTTGGGTGGTGCTGGCATCGTGTAGGTGGAGGCCACGGTGCCACCGACCATCCTACAGTGCTTAGGACGCCCCCCACCCCCCAGAGGCCCAAACGTCCCAGCGCCGAGGTTGGGCCTGGCTGCTCTAAGGAGCGGAAATGTCTCCCAGCAGCACGTGAGTGGGAGAGCGCGGTTTTCCAGACAGTCCTCCTGGATCCCCCAAGACCCTGGAGTCAAGTCATTCTCCTTTGAATTCCAAGACTTACCTCTTCCTGGCAACGTGACCTCTCTGAACCACAGTTTCCTGACAAGGGCTCTCGAGATAGCCATCCCCACTTTGCTGGGTCCTGATGAAAATGGATCCAGTGATGCACATTGAGAGCTTAGCACAATCCAGGTGGTGGCTGTTGCTGCTGCTGTTGCCGTTGCTGTTGAAATAAATCAAAGATAGGCCCGGCGCGGTGGCTCACGCTTGTAATCCCAGCACTTTGGGAGGCCGAGGCGGGCAGATCACGAGGTCAGGAGATCGAGACCATGGTGAAACCCCGTCTCTACTAAAAATACAAAAAATTAGCTGGGCGTGGTGGCGGGAGCCTATAGTCCCAGCTACTCAGAGAGGCTGAGGCAGGAGAATGGCGTGAACCCAGGAGGCGGAGCTTGCAGTGAGCCAAGCACTCTAGCCTGGGTGACAGAGCAAGACTCTGTCTCAAAAAAAAAAAAAAAAACAAAGATGATAATTGAGGGGAGAGAGAAGAGACTTCCAGGCTTTCCCTTGCCCTGCATCTGAGGGGCTGTCCTGACCCCTCCCTGTGGCTCAGCCCCGCTGCACCTGCTGGGTTCCCTGTGTGGCCTGGCAGTGTGCAGGCCACATTGCCTGCCGTGGCTGACGGGGGCCTGCCCACCACATTGCTTGGCCAAGGTTTAGCCCTGGCCTTCACAGGACCTCGCTGGCTTATCGTCCCAGGGATGACCAGCCCAGATTTGATCCTACACTCCTAGTCACACTGTCATGTTGCTGGAGCTGGCCAGGGGTGCAGGAGCGGCTGGAGGGCATCTGTGAGGGGAGAGCAGGGCACAGGGAGCCTCTCCCTGGCTGCCGACACAGCTTGCTCCGCACCTAAGAGCGTCCTCTTAATTAGGCATCACCAGCCAGCCACGTTGGACACATTAACATTTTATGGGCCATTTTCTCATAAAGAAAAGCAAAGCCGACGTAATTCTTGCTGGCTTTGGGGTTTTGGCTTCACACTCAGCACATCAGACGAAACCACTGTGGGAATAAAATTCCTCAAATGTGGCCGCATTCATTGAGTAGGGAGAAAAACGCACTGTTCTAGTCCTTTAGCGAAGACCCCTAAATCCTTTAATTTCCAGGCAATAAATACTGAACAAACCTGCCCTGGAGAATCGAAGTCCTTGAAATGAGCTCTGAGTCAAGGGGGTGACCAAGAAAGCAGAACGTTCAGAAAGGCTGGAGCAGGAACCGGACTCTCATTCCACTCTGCTGGCACAAAACTGTGGGCTTAGAGGAAAATGAAGCACGTGGCCAGTCATCCATGGGGCTTTAAATGTCCTTGGTTCTTAGCAGTGACCTCGGCAGGACTGAAGGGGAGGGTGATTGGGGGTGCAGGTACAGGTCTTCCTCTCGCGGAAATTTCTGGATCTAAGACAAACGTGAAAGATGAAGCAAAAGACCACACGCCTCATAAATGAAAACCAGAGTCCATCCCAAGCTCCCACACAGTCCTTGCCAAGGGACGGTTCTCTCATTGAACACAAGCTCAGCCTGGTTTTCTGGTTTGAGAGAAAAAAACAGAGGCAGCTTAAGACACACTCTCTGAGAACACTGAGGAGCAGTAGCTGGTGGTTAAGACAAAGGGAGAAACCATGTAGACGTGCACACGTGTGTGTGTGTGTGTGTGTGTGCACTGTGCGCCTGTCTGCCGCCTGTCTGTGCGTGGATCTGTGTCTCTGTTCATACATGCACCTGCACACACATGCGTACCACACATGCGCACCATAGTCAGAAGGCCTGAGAAGCCTTTCAGGCCACCAGGCTACATTCTATGCGTGAAAAATTTCCTGCCTTCTCCACAGCCTGTAAGGGCGTGGGTGTTTATGGAATAGGAAGGTGGTGGATTGTTCTGGAAATGATCAAGTTGTCAAGAGAGCATGTTATGGGGTTTCAGATGCACAAAGTTTATCACGCACTTGGTTAAAGTTTCTTTCCGGAATGGTCAAACTTTTTCTTTTTAGTATTTTCAGCAAATTGTCTTCCTTCGTCTGGGCATCCCATGGAGGCGGGATGATGAGGCAGAGCAGCAGTGTTTCTGGAGCATTCACTGGGCGTCAGGCAATGTGGCAGCACTTTTCTATGAAGTGCCTCATCTAAAATGTCCACTGTTCCTATCGAATGGATGAGGGATTATCTTGGAAGAGGGTTGAGCCCCTTGCCCAAGAAACTGCATCTGGAAGGCACCGCAGCTGGGCAGTAACCGGCTGTGTTTCATCACAGCACCACACCCTCCCGCCAAACAGCAGGCCATTCCCCGGTGGAGAAGCGCCGTTTCCCAGGGTGTCCAGGTAAACGAGGGTTTAGGCATTACCCGGCCCGGCTCAGCCAGCAGCCCCGAGAGTCTTTACGCCCAGTTGTTTATGAGAGAAGCCAAGTGGAGAAACACCATGCCTCTCGCCTGCTTTTATCTCCTCACCATTAATTGTCTGACTATATTTTCTTCAAGAGGCAACAAAGAGTAAAAGCCGTGCAGTTGCTTTTCTGTTTAGCTGGTTGTAAATATTCAGCCAGAATTTGACTGACAGTGCAATATTGTGCTCCCCAAAGCTTGCACCGTATGTGAATATTTTAATTAGGATTGTAACAAGCTATTGAGAAAGTTTGAGCTAAATTGGTTCAGCTGTTTTTGCATTAGTGAAGCATGAAAAGAAATTTTTCTCATCTATTAGAAAATATTCTGTTTTTAAAAAATTAAGCCAAAGCAACGGAACATCAGCCAGTTTTGGATACTTAGTTAAAAAGTCAGCAGATTGGATCTAGGTGGGGATTAACTGGACAGATTTGAAAGATGTGAAATAAAGTTCAAAGATGTTATTCACGTTTAGCCTCTTTCTCTCGGCAGCTGTTTGGAAGGAAGAGATGGATCTCAAAGGCAGCCCATGTGCTAAGAGACGAGGGAATCTGTAGTGGGCCTGAACTCCCTGGAGTGTTCCAGGGTTAGGGTCAACCATGCTGGTGACCTTCTCCCCCTCACTGAGACATGGGGTGCCAAGTTTAGCATGTGCCCGCACCTCCGCCCAGGCTAGAAGCATGGCCATGCCACCATCTTGGGAATACACTGCCAGGAAGTTCCTTCCTGTGTTGAGCTGAAACCTGCCTCCTTATTTCTTCCTCCCACACCTTGGCCCTCGCTTCTTCTCTATAATTTGTTAGTTATCCAGTTTTGCTTTGTTTCGGCCCCTCCTTGGACATCGTGTGCCCCTCCCAGCATTGTCTGAGACATCGGGTAGGCTGGGCAGAGGAGGACAGGCTTGTCCACACCCACCGCTCACCCTGCCGTGTTGCTGCCACACACACTGTTGGGAAACCTCTGGGTTTCCCCGATTCCTGGACCCTGCCCCTCATCTCTGTGAGGTCTCACGTGTGGCTCTTCACTCTGATGGTGATAAACGCTTTATGTTTCTCTTCTTACCAGTTCTTCCTGGTTCCATATCCCCATTCCTACAGGGACCAGACAGCCCCCAGGGGAACCTGGCCACCAGGCAGCCCATGACCTGCTGTCAGGGATGGACAAGGGGTCATTGCATCTCAGTGTGGATCCAATGTTGCTAGAGCTTCACATCTTCCAGAAGAAACCAGAAATCTGGAATTAAGGGCAAAATCCCCTAGTTTCAAACAGTGGCAGCTAATCCAAGGGTTGTAAAAACACAGTGCCGGCCTCACAAAGCGGACCCTTGTGCCAGCAAGGACCACACGCCTGCGAGTGATCTCTGGCCTTGACTCTATGATTCCCAAGGGCAGGAACAACGATTCTTTGCTTTTTATTTTTTCCCCAGTCACCCCTACAACACCGACATAATGATCTCTTGGTAGTTGTTCCTAAGTGTATTTGGCAGGGCGCGGCGGGGAGAACGATTGTGTGTCACGTTCAAGATTTATGACAATTTCACTTGGTCTTGGGATGTGCAGTAGTGCGCTCCTTCCCTGTCGCTCGGGGAAGACACGTTAGGACTCATAACTGTGGGTTGTGCTCATTTTCTTCTGCCTGGATATGGGTACTTTGAGAGATTCCCATGAGCAAACCCCCGGGATGTGTCTCCTGCACAGAAGCCTCGAAACCCCTCCTTTGAGGTGTTGGTTTAGGATGAGGAGTGTGCTGTCTGCCGTCCTTTCCCTCAGCCAACCCACTGTGTGCTCAGCAGGGTCAAGGTCCAGCCGCCTTGTTTCCCGAGGCACCAGGCGAGGCACCAAGCCCTGTGCCCTGCACACAGCACCCTCATCCGTCAGGCTATGCCCGCAGGCCCGACACTGACCTCCACGAGGGGTGCAGGGTCCTGCATGGCCATTTCTCTGCCATATCCCCAGTGCCTAGTAGAGGGCCCGGGGCAGAGCGAACATTTCATAAACATCAATTGAATGAAAGCTGAATAAACTGTAGGCTTCCCATCACCTCCCTCCTAATTACTTTTGATGTCTAAATGAGGACAATTTAAACATCAGCATTATTCTGCTAGTTAGTAAAACCTAAAATCCAGTCCCTTGTAAATAGATATCCCCGTATTTTCCACAGACAGGGTCAAATGCATGGCCCTTCCCTGGTTTTCTGTTGCAAACCTCACATTTGTCTTGCGAACACATTTGCCTGTTTTTGAAGGCTGGGTGCTGGAAGCTTCAGGCAACAGTGATCCCGGCCAGGGTCTCAGACAGTAATTCCCACCCAGGGAATAGTCGCTTTAATGCGGGGAGAAGGAGAGGAGGCCTGTATGAGCCACAGAAACCGTTCCCTCCACAGGGAGCCATCGTGCGGCATTGCTCACCATCAGTTTCCGCCGAGGGTGACAGGGGTTTACTCCGTGACGCACCGGCTTTTGGGTTCCAGAGCACCTCAGATAGAACAGGGGTCTCTAATCAGAGTGTGCCACAACATTCACGTCCTTATGCTTGTCAGAGGGTCAGGTTGGGAAGCCGGAATGTCGAGAGAGCCAGGCAGAGTTTCCCAGAATCAGCCAGCAAAGACACATGCCTGCATTTCACTCCCTGGCAGCCTGAGTTCATTAACTCATGGGAAGTTTCTGAGTCAGTGACTTCTCATCTTGGCTTCCTTTTAATAAATAAACAATGAACTCACACATCAGCATGGAAAGCCCCTCTTAAACCCGGCGAGGTATTTATTCTGTGTCGTTGGCTCACTTCCCTAGGAGTTTGGGGGTGGATTATGAGGTCACTCATTTGTCAGCTACGCCAACCCCAAATTCTGTGGCCATGTGCCTGTGTGCATGCTCTCCACCTTCCCCGGCCCGGGAGAACCTGCGGTGAGAGGCCACAGAGGTGTGGGCGCCAGGCTTCCCTGGGAACACTGCTGTGAAGCTCCCCACTTCCCCAGCAAGCAGGCTGCCTGGACGGGAGGTGGCTCCTTCCCACCACCTCCACGCGGCAGGTTTGAAGGGCATAGGAGTGTGGGCTGAGTCTTTGCCGTGTCCCACAAAGTGATACATGAAGCAGGCGCTCCGCGTCCCGGCCTGGCAACCCCTCGGTGCCTGTCTTTGGGGACAAGGACTTAGCACACTCTCTTCTCTCCCACATCCTCCCTTTTTCAGCTTTAGCAAGAAAGGCAGAGAGGAAGGGACAAAACCTAAAGGCTGCATTCTGCACGAACTGCTCCCATCCAAGTCTGCAGTGTGTCCTGATGAAAGCCAGGCTGTGGGGGAGAGAAAAGAGAGAGACAGAGGCTTCACCCCAGCAAGATGGCACTTTAAAGAGAGAGGCCCCAGAAAGAAAGTGTTTATTGAGTAATCAGCCATAATCAACTCAGATAAGGCAACAGATGAAACAAGTCTTCCTGGAAGGAAAGTGATCGGAGAACAGGATTTTCTGGAAGGAATAGCGGATCATAACCAAAAGCTGAAATCTGGAGCTCTTGGTGAGACCCTGGTTCCAAAAACAAGCAAGCTGCCACACCCAGGTTTCTGTTCTCATTGAACCTGAATTTAACCAGAGCCACTAAACTCCAGGGGAGGCTGCCTTTGAGACAGTGTCTCCATGTACTCGGCATCTTGGGGAAGGGAGATTTGTCACATGAGCTCATAGGTTTGTCGGGCAGAGCCAGAGAAACTGAACTACGTCCTGGGTGTGCAGATCTGTGCTGGGCACAGCCAGAAGCTGTCAGACAATGAACAAGTGTGTTCCTTACCCTTGAGGGTCTTTCAAGGGGATGAAGGATCCAAGGTGAGACGTGGGAGAGACCCAAGAAGTAGAAGAGATGCTCACTGGGGCTGGCGTGTGCCCTCGGAGCAGGGCAGAAGAACACTGGAGAGAGCCGCGGTCAGGATCCCGGGTTTGTGTCTCAGGTATGAGCCCCTGCTTCCATCAGCCACGTATTCCTGGACAGTTGGCATCTGTTGGTAGTAGCTGTGAGCCAGATGGAGGGCTCTGTCCAGTGCTGCAGAGATGAGACCCTCCCACTTAGGAGCAGGGGGCCACAGGAGTCCTGCTCTCAGTACACTGTGAAGAGCAGAGTGATGGAGACACACTCAGGATGTCATCACCAACTCCAGCCCAGGGACATGTGGCAACGGAGGGAAGTCAGAAGGCCTCAGATATTCCTTACAGTTCCACTCTGAACCTGATATTGGAGGCCATGGGTCATGGGGGTTTCTGAACTTAACATAAAATGGAAAAGAAAACCGTCAAGAATCTGTCGAAAGCAGCCAGAATGATCAGAGACATACAAACTCAATTCTAGAAAGGAGGCTTTGGTAAATAAGGGCTGTATACTTGTGAACTGATAGTTTTAACCCCATCCATCGAACAAAAGGAATACAGACTGGCTATTCCCATTTCCACGGAGGGGCAAACAAAAGGAGCAGCATGAAAATGTAGCAGGAGGAGCGTGGGTGGGAGGCCTGAGAGAATGCAGAGAATCACAGTTTCCAAAAAGGGGATGCCCTTCAAGTTCCATTATTAGGAGAGGAGACAGGAGACTCAAGGAAAAGCAGGCAAGAGACGAGGCCGGCGTCATAGAGTTGGGAAGGGAGTGACGTGGAGAAGACTTGGCCGGGGAGCCTGGGGTGACTCTCAGGCTGAGACTGAAAGGGAAGGAGCCCTGAGGGTTGCCCTTTCTGGCAACATGGAGCTCGGGGCCCTCCCTTGCTCTGGAGACGCTGCTAGGGTTTCTGGGGTGGGCCCTCCTTTGCCAAGAGACTTGCACACATGGACCTTATGTGGGCGGGAGTGGGGGAGGAGGAGGAGGTATTATTTCTTAGCTTTCATGATCACATGTGTCAAGAAAGAGAAGGGAGAACTTGTGGAAATGGGCAGATGAGAGAAGCACTTGGCAAGTTGATGAGTATTTGTAAATCACTCCCAGGTGTGATTTTCCAGGGGGTGGAGAAGGGGATACAGCTGCAGTGATCAAAGCAGACAACCAGACACTTTCCTTGGACCTCTTTCTTCTAATCTGCAGAGCATCTGTCTACTGGCTTTGGTTCTGAAAAGGAAGATGCTCCCGTTTTAACTTTGGTTTCCGACAGTCATGCGTGGAGGAGCCCGGCCTGACTCCTTCCTTGAACAGACATCCGCTGAGCAGCAGGTGACAGAACCAACCCAAGCTCGGGGTCTAAGAAGGGAGAGCTGGAGCCCGCATCAGGAAAGTGGTGCTGGTGCAGGCGTGAAGCCAGGGCAATGAGGCTTTCATCAGTCTGTGCCTGGGCATAGGGAGGAGGTGCCGTGGCATGGAACCCTGGGTGCCTGCCCACAAGAAGGCCGGTCCAGCATTTGGCTTCCTCTCATGCCTAAGTACTGTTCCAGACCCAGGGGATCAGCTTCCTCTCATGCCTCCGGTACTGTTCCAGGCCCAGGGAATCCTGTGCACAGCAAGTAAGCCAGACATCTGCCATCCTGGAGCCCACACTCTCCGAGAGGGGACCAGCAAGTGTCTCGCCTAGTTGGAGTAGCTCGGAGAGCAGTGGGTGCTGGTGAAGAAGATGCAGAGGGCTGCACGTCCCTTAGCCAGCACAGTCGGTGAAGACCTTTGTGAACAGGAGACATTTGGGCTGAGACCTGAGAAGCAAGAAAGAGCCAGGAAGGCAATGATAAGGGAGAAGAAAGGTCCGGGTGGGGGCACAGCAAGTGCAAAGCCTGGCAGGGTGGGGGGGATGTGCTTGCTGCATTTGGCTGTGTGGGCCTTGGGGAGGGGTTTGGGGTTTTGGGGCAATGGAAGCCACAGAGTATTCAGCAGGGAAGGGGAGAGCAGAGATGTGGCCTAGGACAGCGTAGTGGACAGCAGAGACATGGCCTAGGACAGTGTAGTGGACAGCGGAGACATGGCCTAGTACAGCGTAGTGGAAGTGAAGGGAAGTGGTGAGATTCAGCGGGTCAGGATGGGGGAGCAAAGGGGACTTGAGGTGAAGACACATCACAGTCCTGATGACCTCCGGGGCCACCAGCGCCCCTGGCTGGATGGGTGGGGGGCACTCCCCGAGACCGGGGCACCTGAGACAGCATTAGGGAAGGAAGGAGGTGGCGAGAGGATCATGCGTTCTGTGTTGGGCCAGAGGAGATGAGATCAAATAACTGCAAGTAGAAGGGTCCAACAACGTGCATCATTGGTCCAACGGGGTCTGAGTCCAAAGGTGCCATTCCTAACTTTTCAAGAATGTGAACGGGTGGCTTTTTACAAAACTCCGCACCACCTGTGTCCTGTGCCCTTGTGCTGTGTCACATGTGAACTGTGTGTCCTGGAGAGTTGAAGGGTGGCTCTGGACTCTGGGGTTCCCATTTGTGAGGACAGTGAGTTTCTTCCAGCTCTAACATCTTCTCATTCTGGTGAGCTGAACCTGCTGCATCCATGCCTTAGAATTGTGTCTGGGTTCCAGGACAGCTGCCGGCAGGTTTGGAGGCCGAGCACTGGACCAAGGGCCTGATGCACATGTGTGAGCTGGCCATTTTCTCATCCTCCCATCCATTTGTTCTTTAACTCATTCATTCATTTATCCATTCAACAAATATTGTTGGGCATCTATTATCTGTCAAGTACTGTGCAGGGTTTGGGGAATATAACGGCCAGGAAAACAGATAGATTCCTTGTCCTTATGGAGTGCCAGTCTTTTGAGAGGCATAAAAGAATCTAAATCTCTCTCTCTCTCTCTCACACACACACACACACACACACACACACACACCTATGACAAATGTTATAAAGAAGTCCTGGACTCAACAGAAGTGTTAAATAAGGGGGATCTGGCCAAGTCGGGCTTCCTGGGGCAGCAAGAGTTAGGCTAATGCCAGGGATGAAGGGCAGGTGTCAGGGAGGAGTTAGTGTTCTTGACAGGGGCCACAGTGCATGCACACAGGCCAGAAGGTGAGAAAGTTGCCCCTTCGAGGAGAGAACCAATGTGGCCAGAGCTCAGAGGTAGTCAAGAAAGGTCAAATCAGGGAGTGAAAGCTACCAGGTCAGTGTTTCTCTAGGCACGTGAATTGGAAGAAGTAGATATAGAAATCATTACAGATGGTGCCTGACTTAGAATGATTCAACTTAAATTTTCAACTTCATGATGGTGTGAAAGCAGTAACAGTAGAACCTGTACTATGATATTTGGTGAGAGAGGTGTATTAAAGGCATTTTCAGCTTGGGATATTTTCAAAGTATGATGGGATTATTAGGACACAGTCCCCTCATAAGTTGAGGAGCATCTGAACTTCTAAATTGCTTGTGGCCAGCATTTCCATGTGTCATTTAGACACTCACCATGCATTAACCCATAGACCAATATGCTATCTGAAGCAAGGACAGGAAAAGTCCTGGCACCTGGTCCAGCAGATCCCTGATTCCAGCTGTGCTCTCTCTACTCCAGCTCAGGCTCATCCAGTAGGAGCTGAGGATTTAGGAGGGTTTTCTGATCCAGTGGCCGGGCACCTTGGGAAGTGACATCTCCCAGGGAACCCACATGGAAGCTGGTAGAGACACAAGCCGTGGGGGTAGAGCCATTGGGAGGACTCTCAGATCAACTTGCCCTGGTCTAGGCAACACCGCAGTGCTCTCCCTGGGGACTCCTCACACCCCCAGATCAGGCCCATGAATGTTCACAGCACTGCATGAGCTCAGGGCTCCTCTTGGCTTTGGACTTGCTGCCTGGAGGGCTCCTCTGTAGCTGCTTCTGCAGATGGAGATCAGCCGCCTCCACAGGGCTCAGCCTGGGCTTGTCTCTGTTCCGCATCAGGAGGGAGGTTCCAAGTGGGACCTTGAGGTCCACCTAGCTAGGTCACAGCTCACCCTCTCCTTGGCTCTCAGACTTCTCCAGACATCTTGGTGCACACGCTGTCCATAGACATGTGCATAAACATGCACAAAGTTGTGCTTTTTTAAACCCCAGGGTGGAGATTGCGGCCTCTCTCTTGCTTCTAGTGAATGAACATTAAAAATAGTGAAATAGATCTGGTTTCAAACCGAAGCATTGATGAGGCTGCCTCAGCAGAAGATGATGAGAATTTAGGAAGGTTGTAAGATCCCCCGTGCCTTTCACAGTGCGGCCCCCAGACGAGCAGTGGTGACAGCACCTGTTGGAAATGCAGACCCTCAGGCCCTCTTGCAGAGTCGGGGCATCAGGAACTTGAGTGCAGAGCAGCAGCTCTGTTTTAAGGAGCCCCCAGGGGATCCTAATGCCTGTTGAGGTTTAAGAACCACTGCCCTAGACCACATGTACCAAACTTGGCTCACCATGGATTCTAAGATATGGAGTGGATCTCCTTTGAAACAAACTTTTGTACTCTAGCCATTTACCTGTAGATTTGGAGTCTATAATGCACCTCAGTGCCCAACTCTACTGCGTACTTGGTAAGATCATAGTAAGAGTCCAAGGTAGGTAATCGTGGGGGCAGAAATGGTTTCCACGTTGTTTTGGTTCCTAGCTGTCTTTTTTGGTGAACAATCAAATTCTACCAAGAGTCAACATTTTGCTCCTAATGAGAAACCTAAGTAAGTACAAAGGTGTCTTCTTCGTGGGGCTTGGCTTCTCTTTGTGTTTGCAGATGTCTGTTAGGAGCATTCAAGAACATGGGCATGGTTGGTCCATCAAGGAAGGGACAGAAACCTGAGTGGCTCATGGTCAACAAGGGTCAGACGGGTGATGAGCCCTGGGGTATGAGGAGCAAAGAGGACAGGAGGCGGCACTCACTATCTCCCGAGGACCCAGAAAGGCTTCTGGTTGGAGCTGGAGGGTAGTGAGGGTGTGGAGCTGACTCCTGAGGGTGGGCTCAGTGTGGGGGTCGAGAATGGCTGTGAGCCAGGATGCAGCTGGCGAGGGAAGCCAGGTCTTAACCTGCCAGGGCCTGGCGCGTTGGTGAGAGATGAGCTACCCATTGATGCAGCAGAGTCCAGCACAGCAGAGAGAGGCTCAGGATCATTAGTGGGGCTGTGATGGGGCATGCCTGCATTCCCTTTGGAGAGACAGTAACCAAGCTCACTGGGGCATGGCCTTTGAGAGCGCTCAGATCAAGAATCAGTAGGATTTGCAGATAGTGTCCCCACCTTGCTCCTGAGATCCAAGGCAAACTCCACACAGGTAAGCAAGATAGGATTCCACAGAGGCCGTGAGGGTTGACAATGCCCTTTCTAAAAAGGATGCATGTATGAACCAGGAGATAATTTAATGATAGTAAATTACCCAAATGCAGAATTAGACAGGCATGCAGCACCAGAGCCCAAGTTTCAGGGCTGTGATAATGGGTTTCAGGCAGCTCATGGCTTCCCCAGTGGTGGCCGGCCAGCCGCAGTTGGAAGGAGGGTAAGTGTCCTGTTGGAAGAGGTGGTCTCCGCCGAAGCACAGTTCTGCTAGAGAAAGGCTGGGGTCTTTACAGTCCTCCAGGGCTGAAGACTCAACCCTAAAGAGATGTTGCTGAGTCTCACTTTGAATTCGTTCCTAGCAGTTCTCTGCGGTCCTGGGAGGTCATCCTAAGATGAGGTTCCTGTCTTGGCTTAGAGTTTGGTCAAGGTAGACCCTGTGACTATTTGGGAGATGAACCCAAGAAACATAAGGGGGAGGCTGGGGAAGTGCCGAGACCAGCTTGGTTGGGGAGACCCTAACCCAGCGGTGCTAGAGGAATTAAAGACACACACACAGAAATATAGAGGTGTGAAGTGGGAAATCAGGGGTCTCACAGCCTTCAGAGCTGAGAGCCCTGAGCAGAGATTTACCCACGTATTAACAGCAAGCCGGTCATTAGTGTTGTTTCTACAGGTATTAAATTAACTAAAAGTATCTCTTATGGGAAACGAAGGGATTGGCCGAATTAAAGGAATAGGCTGGGCTAGTTGCCTGCAGCAGGAGCATGTCCTTAAGGCACAGATCGCTCATGCTGTTTGTGGCTTACGAATGCCTTTAAGCGGTTTTCCACCCTGGGCGGGCCAGGTGTTCCTTGCCCTCATTCCGGTAAACCCACAACCTTCCAGTGTGGGCGTTATGGCCATCGTGAACATGTCGCAGTGCTGCAGAGATTTTGTTTATGGCCAGTTTGGGGGCCAGTTTATGGCCAGATTTTGAGGGGCTTGTTCCCAACAGGAAGAAAAACGGTAAAGGAAGAAAACCATAAAAACAGCATATTAACAGGGTCATAGCCCTGGACAACTGGAGCTCAGGCCCTTTGCGGACCCTCCAGAGACCACACAGAACACACTGCAAGCAACGAGACAGCAGGGCCCATCGACCCCACCCACCCCATCGCCGGCAGAGAGCCGTGCCCGGGCTACTCACTCGGGCAGATCCAGTCTGCCCAAGCCCTGACTGAACAAATGTGCAGGTCCTCAGGGAGGCGGGGCATGTGCTGAAGCGGCCACCAGAGCCATCAGTTCCCCCGGCCAGGGTGGGGCGGGGCTCCAGGGTGCCTCCGGGGGCTCCCTGGGAGCACATTTCTTAACACACCTGAGAGTGTCTTCGGTTAAATGCTCGCCCTGTGCTAAACACATTCTGGAGCTGAAGCACAGCTGTAAACAAGGCTGACACAAGAGACAGTCAATAAGTGGACGAATGAGTAAACAGCAGAGCTCCAGCTAATTATAAGTGAAGCCAATTTTAAAAAGAGAACAATTGAGAAAGTAAGAAAGTGCCCAAATAGGGGTGGGAATGTGATAAAAGAAAAGCGCAGAAGCCAGCTTGAAGGGGCTCCCACTGACCCAACCTTGAGCATCAGAAACAAACAATGACAGTCATAGATCATAACTTCCTGGATAAATAAGAGCCCTGAGTCCACACTGACATAAATAGAGGAGAAAGGAGAAACAGCACTTTCTTATGGCAAAATGTCAACTAATCAATGAGAAGGGAATCATGGAATGAGAAAATCACCATTTGACAAGCATCATAACAATAATTGATTCAGGCCAGAAGCCTCCTTAGATGCTGAAACTAGTGAGTGCAAGTTTGAGGACGAGTACAGGATGTATATTATACATTGCCTGGAAATGCCTTTCTCCAGACTCTTTTTTTTTTTTCTTTTTTTTTTTTTTTGAGATGGAATCTTGCTCTGTTGCCCAGGCTGGAGTGCAATCGCGCGCTCTTGGCTCGCTGCAACCTCTGCCTCCCGGGTTCAAGCAATTCTCCTTCCTCAGCCTCCTGAGTAGGTGGGATTACAGGCGCCCATCACCACACCAGGCTAACTTTTGTATTTTTAATAGAGATGGGGTTTCTCCATGTTGGTCAGGCTGGTCTCAAAGTCCTGACCTCATGATCCACCCGCCTCAGCCTCCCAAAGTGCTGGGATTACAGGCATGAGCTGCTGCACCTGGCCTCTCCAGACTCTTAATGATTACAACGGGAAAAATAAATGGTAACTTTCCACTGGAGAAGTGGCACATACCTCCTTGCTGTGCTCTGAGTGTTTATGTCTCCCCAAAACTCCTATGTTGAAATCCCTACCCCCAAGGTGGGACATTTGGGAAGTGATTTGACCATGACAGTGGAGCCTCAGGGATGGGATCGGTGCACTTTGAAAAGAGGTTCCAGAGAGAACCTGCACGCCATCCACCAGGTGAGGACACAGTGGAAAGGCACCGTCTGTGAACCAAGAAGAAGCCTGCACCAGACACTGAATCTGCAGGCACCTTGATCTTGGACTTCCCAGCCTCCAGAGCCATGAACAATAAATTGCTGTTGTTTATAAGCCACCCAAGGAATGATAATTTTTTTTTTTTTTGAGACAGAGTCTTACTGTGTCACCCAGGCTCACTGCAACCTCCACCTCCTGGGTTCAAGTGATTCTCCTGCCTTAGCCTCCCAAGTGGCTGGGATTACAGGCATGTGCCACCATGCCAGGCTTATTTTTGTATTTTTAGTAGAGATGGAGTTTCACCATGTTGCCCAGGCTGGTCTTGAACTCTTGGCCTCAAGTGATCTGCCTGCCTTGGCCTCCCAAAGTGCTGGGATTACAGGCGTGAGCCACTGCACCCGGCTGGGATGGCATTTTGTTGTAGCAACCCAAAGGGACTAAAACACCCCTTAATGAAGTAATCAAAGTTAATATCACTGGTAATTGAACAAATCAGTATCACTGATTGTTGACACAATCCATTGATTAGGACGCAACATCATTTTTGTGATATATCCCTGAAAAATCCCGAATCTAATCATGAGAAAACGTCAGAGAAACCCAAAGTGAGCAACGTTCTGTAGTTCGTAGCCTACTATCGTCAAAAATGCCATTTTCATGAGATGTACAGATCGATTAAATCCAGATTAAAGAAAACTCCTGTCAAAACAGCAGTTGAACCCCTGGCCCAGGATTGTCTTTTGTTAAAAGACATTGTTAGGCTGGGCGCGGTGGCGCATGCCTGTAATCCCAGCACTTTGGGAGGCTGAGGCGGGTGGATCATGAGTTCAGGAGTTCGGGACCAGCCTGGCCAACATAGTGAAACCCCCTCTCTACTAAAAATACAAAAATTAGCCAGGTGTGGTGGCATGCATCTGTAGTCCCAGCTACTTGGGAGGCTGAGGTGGGAGAATTGCTTGAACCCAGGAGGTTGCAGTGAGCCAAGACCATTCCAGCCTGGGTGACAGAATGAGACTCTGTGTCCAAAAAAAAAAAAAAAAAAGACATTGTTGGGGCAATAAGCAGAATTTGGGTCGAGTCTGTAGATTAGAAGATGGCATTGCATCTTGCTATGTGTACTGTGCATATGTAAGAAGATGCCCGTGTTTTTAGAAGAGGCACATGGAAGGATGTGTTAGAGATGAACCCAATGGGGTTCACAAAATCTACATGAAGGAATTACAGGAATTATTTGTCCTCTTCATGCAACTTTCTGTAAATCTAAAATTCTATTAAAATAAAAGAGAAAACCAACCAAAAAAAAAAAAAGTCAGCAATGTCAAATGGAAAGGGACGGGGCTCAGGGGGCACTTCAGACAGGGGAATCACAGAAGACCCCTGCAGAGGCGCCATTTGAATCGCGAAAGAGGAGAAGGTGCCCGGCCACACAAAGATCAGAGGGAACAGAGTGAAGTGCCTTCAGTGGGGAAGACTTTCCAGAGTCCTGGGGACACAAAGGCTGGCATCCTGGGGACAGGAGAGGTAGGCAGTGCGGCCCATAGGGCCTTGTAGACCCCGGGATAGGAGCGGGGTTTTATTCTGGTGTTCCGGGACCTCGTGGGAAGGTTTCTAAGCCGTACAGGGCCCCAGCCTGGCCCGCCGGGGCTGCATCCTGTGTCTACTGCTGGTCAGAGAACTGACTGGGGTTGGGGGAAGGGAGGCCCTGCTTTTAGCCAGGTGGCAGCTGATGGAGGCCTTCCCCGAGGGTGGGTGGCCCTGGGAAGTTGTGTGTAGGGAGGGGCCAGGTCAAGAGGGCCCTGTTCTTTCTCGCTGAGCTCCTGGCTGGCCCTGGGGGTGGCTGTTGCCTGTGAAGGTAGAGTGCTGGGTTGGACCTCTCCGTGCCTTCAAGGAGCTCCCGGCTCTGGGATCAATGCAGAGGAGAGTGGTACAGGCGATGCACAGGAGAGGAGCCAGGTGGTCCCTGGGCCTGGCCTGGGCCTGCAGGGGGCTTTGCACCCCCGACCACGGCCTCCTCCCTCAGTCTGTGGCCTCCTCCCTCTCCCCAGTGCCGCTGAGTGAGTGGTGGTCATTATTCCCACCAAGTCCAGGGGTTTCCTCCTCTAAAGACAGGGAGTATTAGTTGCTTCTAAGGATTAAACTGGAAAAGGATTCAAGCCAGCACTGCCAGGAAGGGCTTTTGACATGCCTGCATTAAAGGAAGACATATCATTCCAGTGAGCATTTAAATACTGATTACATCTTTTGCTTTGTAAATAACTCAATGGTAAATTTTTACTATATTGTTTTTACAGAGACCGTAATGAGGAGGCAATTTTTCTCCCCTGTCACTAGGATATTAAGCTTTTTAATGAGAGTACACAAATGACTATATAAAACTTGGGATGGTGAGAGCTGAGTTGGGACTTAATGCGAAATTAAAGTTGTGCAGGCTCCAGCTCACTGATGAACGAGCCTCCTGTCGTTGCGAGGAGCGGAATGGTGCCGGCTCTTTGTCCTTTCTCCCTCCCTTTCCCCCCCGCCGTTTGTCCTCCCGAGGAGCTGCAGCGCTCTGGGCAGGGGTCGCTTGGAGAGGCTTCCTGGGAACGGGGTGGGAGCGCGCAGCCTGGGGGATTTTTTATTTGGGAGCATGCCTACTTTTTAATTGGCCTTGGTGTTAATGAATGGATTCGTTCTGTTTGGAGCGAGCAGGCTGGGCACTGGAGCGTGTAATCTGATTGCAGCCGGGCGCTCGGAGGCCTGCAGAAGGCTCTAGAGTGGCTGGGACTGGTTTGGCCCCGGACTGTGCAGTGCTGGCGGTGATGGGGCCAAGAGGGTGGGAATCGGGGAGAGGTGGGCACCTGCAGGATGGAGGCCATCAGGACCATTTGCCCTCTTGCAGTGTCCCCCAGGCAGACCCCCTTCAGGTTCTGAGGCCGGGGTTGGATGAAGGAGACCCTTCCTAGGGCAGCCCTTGGTGTCCAGTGGACATTGAATACTTCAATACACACAACTTGTCCCCGCAGGTAAGAAGCACGAGACGCTGTGGACATGTTTTCACCCTTCCAGCTCTCAGTGCTGTTGGGAAAAGCCTTCAACCAGCCGTCGTGTAGGTGGGCCGTCTGGTTATTCCCCAGACACCTCGTTTTTCTTCCTGTGGCTTCTCGGCCTTTCAGCTCATTCCACATTTGAACCATCCCTTTCCGAAGAGCGCCGGGCAGGCCTCTGCTGCGGGCCCAAGCCCCTGTCAAGGCCTCTGTGTGTTACCAGCTTTGTGGCTGGGTCCCGGTGTCTGGAGGACAGAGGCCATGGGGCTCCTGTGGAGACCTCATCACGCACAGAGCAGCCCTGGGTTGGGCCATGTGGAAGGCGAAGGCTTGAGTCCAGAACGGGCAGTGTGCTGGTGCACATCTTGAAGGCAGATTTTGAATCTGAAATCTTGTCCTGTGGTGATATAAACCCCCACCCTCATCCTCCGTCCCTCGCTCCTGGCCAAGTGTTTGTGACTGTCATTTGGGCTCCATGTACCAAGCCCAGTCTTGTAGAGATGACTCAGAGTGATGTTTAATGAGGTCACGGGCAGGCAGCTTGTGTTTGTAAACACATTCCAGGGTTACAGGACTCTGAATTTGCTTCCATGTTTGGATTCTATACTTTTGTTCCACATTTGTCACCCAGGTCTCTTGCTCCTGGGATAGATGAGAAGCCGTTCTCTGCCGGGTGTTTTGGCCCCAAAGTGAAGCGTGTGACCTGTGTGGATGCCCCATCTACCCCTGAAAGCCAAACTCCATGTCTTCCTGATGGCCCGGCCCTTGTTTGTGGCTTCGCTCCTATTGGGAAGTCACACAGAAGTGACCTGGCCCATGCGTCTGTCCCATGCAGACACAGAGGCAGCCGCAATGGGACCAGGCACCCAGCCCTCCTGCCCAGTGTTTACATCAGAAGGAAACAGCGTGCTCATGTGTCTACCCGCACACACTCCGCCTCCTTCTCCATGCAGCGCTGCCCTGCTGAGTAGCTGTACCGTGGACTCTTCTGCCTGCAGGCCCCCATGGCTCTATTTGCAGACCCACCTCAGGGGCCTGACGCGGACTAAGCAGCACAGATTCACTTTCAGTAAAGGGTGACATCCAGGAAGAGCTGGAGCCCCGCCGGACCCCTGGATCGCTCCTGGGTCACCCCAAAGCTGTGGTGGACTTGGGTGGCTGCAAAGATCTTGGTCCCCCTGACATGGCTCCTGTTCTCGGTTACCCTGATGTCCCCTGAGATCCAGACCTGGAGCCAGCCCTCCCCCAACCCCCACCCACGTGCCGGCCAGGTCTCAGTTTTGCCACAGATGAGGAGCAAAGCCTCCCAGGTTTCTGCCCACATAGGAGGGATGGCTGAGTCCTAGCAGCAGGACACACTTACCAAGCTAGACTATTTTTTTCCACACCTACAGGGAAGGCTAAAAAGCCTCCTGGAGGTTTCCAGGAATGAGATTCAAAGGGCGGAGCCTTCAGCAGCAGGCGTGGACACGCAGCCCCAGCCCCGTGCCCTCCGCGTCCTGCATGCATTTCACACAATACTTCGGATTTTGTTTTTCATTTAGATGTTAACACTTTTATAAAAAGTACTTTTCATAAAAATCCTGATTCCTGGCTAATTTTCTAGACAGTTGGATTTGGCTTCTGGGGCCCACATTGCTACGGTGCCCCATGGCTGGCTTAGGGCAGCAGCTGTCCCTTAACTGGGCACGTCCTCTGTGTGGCCAACACTCCCCCCCAGGTCTCAACACCCAGGTGTGTGTCCTGCCGGCCCCGTAGCCTGGAACAACGCCCTGTGTCCTGTGCCCTGGGCCGTCAGCACTAGGCAGCTCCTCTCGGTGAGGCCTGAGGGCGTTGGGACCCAGCACAGGCCCCAGCTCCGGGGAGAGCCAGGGATCCCGAGCAGGAGGGCTTGCACCCATTGAGTGAAATGGGCTATGCCCTTTAGCCACTCATTCTGCATTGTTGGAGGCTGATTCAAAGGCCCTTTTATTGTTCTGAAAATGGCAATGATATTCTTTGTTCTTTGAAGATAATGTGCTGGATGTTCTCCCATTACACTTCTCATAATGAATGTCATCCTGGGGCTCGCAGGACCATTTGGACTTAATGGAGAAAAAACAGCAGACAAAGCTGTAGAAATTCCTTGCTGCATCCACCCTCCCAGCAAAACGGGATTAGAACCCGGGGAATATGAGTTCCGATTACCAGACTTACACCTGAATTGCCAGGTGACCTTGGGCTGATCGTGTGGGATATTTGGGGCTGTTCTGTCCACTGAGGAATCACAATAACGCGCCTTCCCCTCTGGGTGCCATGCGGGTTGGCTGTTGAATGGGTTGGAAAGTGATTTGAACACATCAAGGGCAACATAAATGCTAAGTGTGATTTCTTAAATGCACAGCAGCTTGAAGAAGTAGACATATGTCGGTGACTGTATAAACTCTGAGGACTTAGTCACATTAAACATATGGATACACCTGTTCTCTTCAGAAAGTGATGGGGATGGGACAGGTGTGGAACTTGTGGGGCAGTGGTGTTCTCTGGAGGTGAGGTGTGGCTGGCAGTGTGCACGGTGGGTGTGGAGGGTTTGGCGATACAGAGCCCACGGGGCTCCTGCGTGATGGTGACACGGCATGGACCCCAAGTTTTTAAACATCCATCAAGCACTGTCACGGACCTGGCACTGAGCTTGGGGCTTGTAGGTTGGCAGTAGCTCCCTGAGGAGCTCGCTCTCTGAAAGGGGAGAAGCATGTGGAAAAGGTGAGTTCTGTGCAGTGTGACGTGGAGGAGATGCGTGAAGCTGGACCAGGGGCCGTCCCCATGCACAAGACTCAGGGAAGGCTTCCCAGAGAAGGTGATGATCCGGGGGAAAAGTGCAGTTTGAGGGTGACACCCCATCTTGGCAGCATGACATGTCGTGGCATCCCCTGGGCGTTACCTGGGAGTCCCGAGAGGGTCTGGGAGGGGCAACTCTGCTTGCAGACTGCCCAAGCTCGGGTCCTGGTGCTCCACTCACTTTCCCCGTGGTCTCGGGCAAGTTCTTTAAGGTACCTGGACCACAGTTTCCTCAGCTGTGAGATGGGATGACCATAGTACAGATCTCACACAGTTGTCACAGGTGTAAACCAGAAACAAAGTTCTAAGCACCCCCCAACCATCTGAACAGACTTTCTCCTAGGCCAGGGCTCTCTAGAATTTAACCTGAAAGATCAGTTCAGGCCTTGAGTGGAGTTCGCACATGCCTCCAGGGCTACCTAGAATTTAATCTGAAAGATCAGTTCAGGCCGTGATGAGAAGTGGGGGTCCGACATGCCTCATGATACCTCTCTGGCATTAACATCAACATAGACCTTAAGTCTGATAAGAAACAGTTTCGACCTATTTCCTGGGAAGCGTGCCGCCTGGAGGCTGCATCTGCATGATACAACTTCGGTCTCCACAACCTCTTATTGCAACCCAGACATTCCTTTCTATTGATAACTCTTCAACCAATTGCCAATTAGAAAATGTTTAAATCTACCTATAACCCGGAAGTACCTCCCTCCTTCAAGTCGTGCCACGTTTCTGGACCAAACTAATGTCTTTCTTAAAGGTATTTGATTGTAGTCTCATGTCTCCCTAAAATGTATAAAACCAAGCTGCACCCCAACCACCTTGGGCACATGTTCTCATGATCTCCTGAGGGCTGTGTCACAGGCCAGGGTCACTCAAATTTGGCTCAGAAATCTCTTCAGATTGAGTTTGACTTTTTTTGTCAACACAGGAGTGATGCTTAGAAAAGTTCATGGTACCTACTAAGTGCTTGGTAATGTTGGGTGATGGTAGCAGTGCTGATGGTGGTGATGGTGGTGACAGTGGGGAGGTGCTGATGAATGTGGTGGCCATGCTGATTGTGATGGTTGGATTGTGGTGATGATGGTGATGATGGTGGAGGTGTTGGTGATGGTGGTGGTGGTGGTCTTGATGGTGGTGCTGGTGGTGGTCATAGCACTGGTCGTGATGGTGTGGTTTATTGATGGCAGTGTGATTGTCTTGGTGGTGGTGATGATGGTGTGGTTTGTTGACGGTAGTGTGATGGTCTTGGTAGTAGTGATGATGGTGGTGCTGGTGGTGGTCACAGCACTGGTGGTGATGGTATGGTTTGTTGATGGTACTGTGATGGTCTTGGTGGTGGTGATAATGATGTGGTTTGTTGATGGTAGTGTGATGAGCTTGCTGGTGGTGATGGTATGGTTTGTTGATGGTACTGTGATGGCCTTGGTGCTGGTGATGGTGATGATAGTGGGGTTTATTGATGGTAGTGTGATGAGCTTGCTGGTGGTGATGGTGTGGTTTGTTGATGGTAGTGTGATGGTCTTGGTGGTGGTGATGGTGTGGTTTGCTGATGGTAGTGTGATGGTCTTGGTGGTGGTGATGATGTGGTTTGCTGATGGTAGTGTGATGGTCTTGGTGGTGGTGATGGTGTGGTTTGTTGATGGTAGTGTGATGATCTTGGTGCCGGTGGTGATGATGTGGTTTATTGATGGTAGTGTGATGGTCTTGGTGCTGGTGGTGATGGTGTGGTTTGTTGATGGTAGTGTGATGGTCTTGGTGGTGGTGGTGATGGTGTGGTTTATTGATGGTAGTGTGATGGTCTTGGTGCTGGTGATGATGTGGTTTGTTGATGGTAGTGTGATGGTCTTGGTGGTGGTGATAATGGTGAAGTGGTGGTGGTGATGAAGGTGGTACTAGTGGCAAATGTGCTCAAGATGGTAATGGTGTTGCTGATGTTGGTAATTGTGTGGGTGTGGTGGTGGTGCCAATGCCAGTGGTGGCATTTTTGCATCAATAGTGGTAGTGGTGGTGGTGATGTGCTTTGTCTCTGCCCTACCAGTGCTGATGAAAGGAGCATAGGACTCCTGAGACTGGCCGCAAAAAGTGCCTGGAATTCTGCTGTGTGGGATGTGAGTGTTGTTGGGAAAGCTATCAGGGGAAGGAGGGCAAGAGGAGCCAGAGCCGTCTTCTTGGAGAAAGCCAGGCTCTGGCCAGGCCTGGGAAGGGAGACAGCAAAACAGTTTCCTCAAGTTAGAGAAATGGAAATGCCACAGAAGTGGGGCAGGGGAACCTGGAGCAGGGACTGAGAGGGACACGGTGAGGAGGCTGAGGTGAAGGCGTGGGCTTGGGACGTTCTGATGCTGGAAGGGCTCTTACTCCAGGCGGAGTTCAGATCACCCACGGGGGAAAGGCTGGTCTGGGGCCATGATGCATCTTACTGAGCATTCTCCCCCATGGCATGTGGTTGGAGTGGTTCCCTCCTATGGATCCTTCTGTGTGGCTGCCCCTGTTTTTCCCATCTGTCTCAGCACAGACCCCCAGGCAAGCCCTGGAAGGTGGGTGCTCACATTCCCATGCCACAGGTGAGGGACAAAGCTCAGAGACACAGGTGAATGGCGGGTGGCCAGGATCATTGGCACTGGGAGGCACCATCTACACCACCCCTCCTCCTTGGCACTTCCCTGTGGCAAATGCCCTGATCTGACAGCCTTCCTAGGTGGTTCGGACACCGATGGGCACAGTTCCTGAGTCGAAAGCCTGCTTTGCAAGTCTTTGGGGCCAACTCTTTCATCCCAACCAGTGAGCGCTAGTTAGGCAAGCTGGAAAGCTGTAGGATGATCAAAATACGAACGTGCACCCACCACCAACACATGAGGGCGGCTGCTGTCCTTCAAGTCTGCGTTGCCAAGGTAACTGGGGATTTGGAAGGGACAGCCAAGTGACATATTTTGCAAGCAGGGCTCTGCAATTATTGAAGACTTGGCGGCTCAATCTAAAACGGAGGAGCCTTGGAGTTTGCAGAAGTGGCATGGAGGCGTGGGGGGCTCTGGTGAGGGGCAGTGGCCGTGTTGCGCTTTGTCACAGCATCATTTAGATGACACAGCCCGGGACTCCTGGGCCCTGATGAATCCAAAGGGTCCCCATTCCATGTCTAAGTGCCCATCGGATGGTTGACTTGTGTGGTCCAGGGCTCTGCCGGCCCCGCCTCCTGGTTGCCCCATATCCTTCATCCTCTCTCCACCTCTCTGGTGCCTTTCCTGAGTGCAAAACTCTCCAGCACCAAGACATCCCCATGTGCACTTGTGTAAGGAGGAGGCTGTGGTTACGGTGACCTTCAAGTGTCCTTGTTAAATGAAACAAAACCATTGCATGGTGCTTTTCTGTAGTCAACGAGTCGCTTTAGCTTTCAAACAACTGTAGTGTCTTTAACTTTATCTGAAGAACGTGAACCAGATCCCCAGAAAGAACATCCCCTTCAAAACCAGAAGTCTCAGGCAGTTAATGTGTCATAACCGCTGGCTCCAAGCAATTCTTCAGTGCTTTGTAAAGGGTACATTCCATCTGTTCCCCATCTGGACTCCTTAGGGTGGTCCGCTGGCCTGTGCCTAGTCCTTAGAAGGCTGGAGGCCTGTGTCCTCTGTAGCAGAAAGGAGATCAATGCAGCCCTGCCAATTAGTGGGGAATTAGTTCACACATCCCTTCATGTCCCGTGATGTTGACTCACGTGATCTGGATAAGTGATTTAGGAAAAATGGTTTTAAAGATTTCAATGGGAGGCTGGGTGTGGTGGCTCACACCTGTAATTCCAACACTTTTAGAGGCCGAGGTGGGCGATCGCTTGAGCCCAGGATTTCAAGACCAGCCTAGGCAACATGGCAAGACCCCCATCTCTCTAAAAATACAAATATAAGCTGGGCATACTGTAGTCCCAGCTACTCAGCAGGCTGAGGTGGGAGGGCTGCTTGAGCCCACGAGGTTGAGTCTGCAGTGAGCCATGATCATGCCACTGCATGGCAGCCAGAGGGAGAAAGCAAAACTCTCTGTTAAAAAAAAAAAAAAAATTTATTGGGATAGAGTTTTCTTCCCTTTAAAACTTTGAAATTATAGTGTGTGAGGTTCCTGGGGCTGCCGTGGTCACCAATTAGCATAAGGTGTGTGGCTTAGAACAACAGAAATGTGTTGTCTCGCAGTTCTGGAAATCTGAAATCTAAAACCAAAGTGTGGACAGGACCTTGCTTGCTTCCTCCCTGGGTTTCTCCAGCTCCTGCTGGCTCCGGCTTTCCTTGGCTTGTGACCGTATCACTCTAGTCTCTGTCTCTGTCTTCCCGTGGCCTTCTCCTCTCATCTCTGTGTCTCTCACTTTTTGTCTTTCATAGGAACACCTGTCATTGGGTTTAGGGCCCAATCAGATAATCCAGAATGATTTCTTTATCTCAAAATTACTAATCACATCTGCCTGTAAATACTGTTTCTCCAAGTAAAATGACATCGTAGGTTCTAGGGATTGACATGGACATATTTTGGCCATCAGACAACTCACTCCATGTAGAAGGATGCTTTAGCATAATTTTTAGAACTTTTTTTGGAAGTATTTCTAGATTCACAGGGAAATTGCAAAGATAGCGCAGAAAGGTCCCTTCACTTGATGTCCCAATGGTAGCCTTCCATTAACTGTAGGGTGATGTCATCACAACCAAGACATCGACATTAGTCCAGTCCACAGATGTTAAGCATCCATGTTTTACTGAGGGCTCAGCTGTAAGTCAGAGAGACCCTCCCTTCCTTGCTGTTTGACTTTAAGCAAGTTTGCAATCATTCTGAGCCCAAGGTTTCTGTTTTCCACCTATGCAAAAGGGAGCGTGAGAATGCCGGGTAGGTGGTTGGGAAAATTAAATGAGATTGTATGAATGAAACTGGGCACGTGGCCTGCCTGACAAGTGGTAAGTGTAATTCCTTTTAACAGACTAACACCAGGGTGTGGAAACGTAATCCATTCCAAGATCTGCTCCTCGGAAGGGTCTGAAGATGAGATACAGAGGATGCACGTGGTTTTGGAGTGAGTGCCTTGGCTGTGGGGCGCTGGGTCTCAGTGAGGTCTTGGGAATGCCCTGCTCTCACAGTCACTAATGGGGCAGCAGTGGCGTGGAGTCCCCTTAATTGACAGACAACCACGCAGAGTCATCCTGTACTTCTCACTGTAAATACCAAGCAGGATGGAATAGTTAGAGCCGTGACTTTTACAGTTATTGAAGTTAATCCAACATCCCAATCTGTGTAGGGAAGTCCTGAAGGTCATTAAGAAAATTCAGAACCTCATCTTCCCAAGCCAGCGGCTGCAGGGAGGTGGCCTGTGGGGCTTTTGGTCTTTAAATCCTCTGCCTCACCCCCATTGTCCAGCATAACCATCACACTTTCTGAAATCCACAAACGGAGGGGAGGGAAGTTATTGAAATGCTTCATTTAAATGCACTGATTCGACAAAGAATTTTTCTAAGGAGCAGTAGAAAAATTGCCAGGACATTCTTTCCTGTTCCCACGGTTTAACCAACTCTGCTCAAGGCTCCTGCGCTCAAATGTTCTTTGTTTAAATTCCCACTGCAAGTTTTAGAGGTGAAGTGTCAACTCCAGGAATGTTAAACAAAAAGAAAAATGACTCAAAAATAGGTAGCATTGCTTAGAGCAGAGACAAATCATTCAAAGAAAATATCAGACTATCACTGGCCTTTGTTTGAAGTGGAGAGTTATGCAGATAAGGATTGTGTAGATAATTTTGTTGCGGACTTTCTTATTACAAAGACTAATTTGATATTGTCCTGGGAAGCTGTCCCTTTGAATATTCAACAAAAGCAAGGATGCATAGGGAGAGATGGTGTTGAGCATATTATTTTGCATAATTTATGCTCAGTGACAGCCACTGCCTGCTTCACTTCATCAGACATTTAGGGGGAGACTGCTCGATGCTTCAAATCTCATTAAGCTATTTATTCATTGTAATGAATGATTTTAATGTACTGCATTAAGGGTATGCCACACTGAACTGTTAAAAAAATCCATCTTACTGTACACATTTTAATGTTTGCAGCTAAATTAATACCTTTATGACTGCCTCAATGGTTGAATGGACACCGTTTGCACATGAATCACACTCTACACTCGTCCCCGTTTTACCCAGTTCTGAGCCATGGCCTGATAGAGTTGTGATCATCTCTGTGTATCCATATCCGTGGACAGACAGATGAGTGATCCAGTTTGCGTGAACTCTGATAATTCACAGGCTTTCCCTTCCATGACACTCCCACCAACAACACCATCCTACAAACCCCCCGCTGCCGCCTCCCACCTGTTTTTACCCCTCCCTCGATCCATCAAGATGTTAGCAAGTTGCAATGATGAGAAGATCATATCTTTCAGGAAGATGGAAGGCAGTTCTAATAAAAAGCTGTCATTCACAAACTCAGACCTGCTGTCACACGATATGCATTTTAAAGACCATATGAACTGTCAAATGGCTCAATATGGCAGCCCGCATGGTTGTTACAACTTGGAGATCTTTCACGATGCTAAAATAGGGTGTGGGGCTTGTTGCAGCTTCTGCAAATGAAAGGTTTGAGGTTCTACAAAGAAATATGTCATCTGCGCTCTGTTGTATCCAAATTATTTCTCCTGCATCTGCTCAAGATGTCATCAGAAATACTCACCCTTAGCAGGGGAAGATGTGGGAAAATTTAGATGATATAAAAATACTGGAGTATCATCCTTTATAATCTAGCAAATATTTGAAAACTACAAGCTACGCAGCGTGACATAGTTCCTGTCTGAATTCGCCAGATGGAAATTCAGAGTGTTATTTTGCAAGGGAAGGTTAGCTGGTTATAGGATGGCACATTTTAAATTTGGGAGAAGGAAGAGAGACCAGCTCCCCTAACCTGTGTGGAGTAGTGATCTCGAATGAGGCTCGGGGTGCCTGCGCACCCTAATGCATCTTCCAAAGAAGCTGTCAAGTGTCCTGCCTTGAAAGGTCACCAGGACGTTTGTGACTGACTCTTGATAGGATTTGCTGCTTATTTCTGTGGATGATATCACCAGGGCCCAATCACGGACTCAAGTTCTGAAATGTAAGGAAGAATAAGTTCTTTGGGAGAAAGTAAGTGCAGAAAATCATAGGCAGCTATTTTGAGCTTGTCTTAGCCTGTGTGGAAATAATTAGTTCATTGCACATAACCTGGCAGTTTACGATAAACAAAAACATCCACTTAGCAAGGAGATTTTTTTTCAGTTTTTGAAGAGGATAAATGAACCGAGGAGAGAACATGTGACCCCGTCCCCATCCCTGCGTGTCTTCTCCCTTCTCAGGATGCCTTGAAGCTCAACAAAAACTGCACACGCTAAGATGGGATGCTGCTCTAAAGCCACAGGGCAGTCCACAGAATGTCCCCCCTTGGGAGATTTGAGCCACCAGTTAACCCACCCACCTAAGGAATATCGATTACTCACTTTCCCTCCCCAATTTGGCCTTTGCATAATCTACCACCAGAGAAACACTTTGATCACATGACACCTTTCAGAAAAATTTTTAAAGATCACTGTTGGCCAGGTGTAGTGGCTCAGCCTGTAATCCTAGCACTTTGAGAAGCTGAGATGGGTGGATCACCTGAGGTCAGGAGTTTGAGACCAGCCTGGCCAACATGGTGAAACTCCATCTCTACTAAAAATAAAAAAAAAATTAGCCAGGTGTGGTGGCACACACCTGTAATCCCAGCTACTTGGGAGGCTGAGGCAGGAGAATTGTTTGAACCTGGGAGGCAGAGGTTGCAGTGAGCTGAGACCATGCCACTGCACTCTAGCCTGGACAACAAGAAAAAAACTCCATCTCAAAAATAAAAATAAATTAAAAATAAAAAGATTACTGTTCTGAGCAGAAATGTCTAATGGAAAGGATACCTCATACCTGTGGCATCATATTTAACTAAAGGCTTAAATGTAAAAATAAGAAATGAGAACTACAAACAAAGCTTACTTGATGCTCATTGACTGCCTGGCCGCCTAATGGAATGCTCAAATGCAGCAGCTCTAACTTATTATGGAAAGGTAGGTGGTGTGAGGTAGGGGTCGTTTCTTCATCAGGATGAAGAGCAGAGCTAGAGATCCTTATGCTGAGAGGAAAGGCAGGTGAACACGCACACGGCGAACATGCACATGGAAGACCCTGGTGTGGGGGAACCCCTGGGAGTGGACCTCCTGCCAGCAGGTGTTCCTGGTGTCTCTGCCATGGGCCCTCCTGAAAAGGCAGAGGAAGTGACACCTTCTGTTGGCTTCCCAGGGCTGTTGTGACAAATTACTACAAACTAGGGGACTTAAAACCACAGGGACTTTTCTTGCAGTTCTGGAGACCAGAAGTCTGAAATGCAGGTGCAAGCAGGGCCCTGTTCCCTCTGAAGCTTCAGGGAAGGCCCCTGCCTCCCCTCTTCCAGCCTTGGGCAGCCACATCATTCCAGGCTCTGCCTCCATCTTTGTGTGGTTCTCCTCAGGTGCACCTCCATGGCCTTCTCCCTTCTTGAGAGGTCACCTGTTATCAGAAATACTCGGTGTCAGGGAGTTAGAGCCCACCCTAAGTCCAGAATGATCTCATCCCAGGATCCTTAATGTCATTACATCTGCAAAGAGACCATTTTTCAAAATAAGCTAACATTTCCAGGTAGGAAATGTTACACACCTAGGTGTGGTGAATGTGGCCTCCATCCTCTCCGAACAGTACTCCTACCCCTCTGCTCCACTGAGCCACCTTCCCTAAAGCCTCTGGAAGTGGCAGGAGGAGGGATTAGGGTTTAACCTTATATGGAGGATGTGCACTTTGAAGTGGCAGCATTCTGCGATCTGTCTCCTACAAGACCATCCACCTGGATGGGCCCCAGGCTTTGTCTAGAGGGACAGAACTAATGGAATATATATATGTGTATATATATATATGTATATATATGTGTATATATATGTGTATATATGTATGTAAACTCATATATATATGAGTGTATATATGTATATATACACTCATATATATGTATGTAAACTCATACATATATATATATATATATATATATATATGAGTTTATTAAGTATTAACTCCCACAGTGACGAGGTCCCACAATAGGCCGTCTGCAGGCTGAGAAGCAAGGAGAGCCAGTTCGAATTCCAAAACTGAAGCACTTGGAGTCTGATGTTCGAGGGCAGGAAGCATCCAGCACAGGAGAAAGATGAAGGCTGAGAGGCTAGACCAGCCTCTCTCTTCACATTTTTCTGCCTGCTTATATTTTAGCTGTTCTGGCAGCTGATTAAATGGTGCCCACCCAGACTGAGGGTGGGTCTGCCTTTCCCAGCCCATTGACTCAAATGTTAATCTCCTTTGGTAACACCCTCACAGACACACCCAGGATCAATACTTTGTATCCTTCAATCCAACTAGGTTGACACCCAGTATTAACCATCACAGGAGGGGATATTGGGAATCACACCAGGAGGAACCATGAGTGTAGAGACAGGGTCTCCCCACAGAACATGGAACCCAGGTCAGCCCCAACTGAGACTAGCACCAATGGGGGTGCTAAAGAGCTGGCCTCTTACTCAGGCCCTGGTGAGATAGAAAGGCCGTGATTTCACAGTGTGGTCTGGCATTTACTGTGCTGCTGTCCATCTGGAAGCTGGTGAACATCTGCCCCAATGTCTCAACACTTCTCATCCCACCCTCTGCGTCTTCTACCCTTTTCTTTCTAATCCCTTAGTCTCTCTCTACCACATTCTAAAGAGTTTCTTCTGACCTGCCTTCCAGTTCACCAGTTCTCTCATCAGCCATGTCAGCTCAGCTACTAATCCTACCCATTAAGTTTTAAATTATAAATTCTCTATTTTTCACTTCTGGGGGTTCTCTTTCGTTAATTTTCAGCTTCTTTTTTTTTTATATACTTTTCTGTTCTCTGCAGTTTTTTTCTAGGTCATTAAACAAATCTCTTTAAACATAATAAGCATAGGTGTTTCAGACTCCAAGTCTGATCCCTCTCAGTCCTGATGTTTGCAGTTCTGATTTTATTGTCTGAGGTTTCTACTTGTTCTAGCTCATAGTATAGTCATATCTAACTCTGAGCTACTCGTTTGCCATGGGATATCACTGGTGAGAATCTTCCTACAATGAGGATGTGTGTCTCCAGGGAGGTTTTGCATTGGTGATTGCCAGGCCCTAGGGGCGTTTTCAGTTTGGAACTGCTTTAAACTGAGTTTGAACTTGGGGTTCTACCGGCACCACCTAGGTGTGGTGAATGTGGCCTCCATCCTCTCCGAACAGTACTCCTACCCCTCTGCTCCACTGAGCCACCTTCCCTAAAGCCTCTGGAAGTGGCAGGAGGAGGGATTAGGGTTTAACCTTATACGGAGGATGTGCACTTTGAAGTGGCAGCGTTCTGCCATCTGTCTCCTACAAGACCATCCACCTGGATGGGCCCCAGGCTTTGTCTTCTTTCCCCACAACCAACCCCTTCCCTTCCCTTCCAAGACCATGAGATGAACACTCAGATCAGGAGGTTGGCAAATCCCCTGGACAAGAACAGCTGAATTCATTGTGCCAATGACGAAATCCCCACCCCTACTTGGATTGTGGTCTCAAGAACTCTTGAACTCTTCCTGTCTGTTCAGCTCCTCTTAGCCTTAATGCAACATGTTCAACTGTCCCTGCCTGCAATGGCTCAAATTCCTGCCCTACCGTATTGCCAAACGCGTGACTGGCCTCCTCTGCAGGGACTGGTTCCTGCTCTCCTGCCTCCTCTCCCATTATCTTCTGTTGCTGTCCACGCTGTACCCAGGCTGGCTGTAGCTTCTCCACACGCCAGGTTCCCAGGCTCAGGATCGTCACAGATGCCTTTTCCACCAACGGGAATCACCATCTTCTCTTCATGGGAGAAGCCATACTCCCGTCCTGCCCACCTTTAAACTTTAGCGTAGATGTCATTTAGTCAAAGAGCCCCCGAGTGCCCAGGCCTCCTGTTCGTCTTGATCTCTGCACTTGGCATTTGCTATGCAGATTGCGGCTGCGGTTCATGCAGCATGTGGGTTAGGATTTAATGCCTGGCACCAGACTGGAGCTGGGCTGCAGGAGGTCAGGAGCCACGGTTGTCCTAGTGCGTGGGGACGCCCATGGATGTTTCTTCTGTGGCTCTGTGCTCAGCTATGCAGCTGTCAGCCAGCAGCAGACCCCTACCTTGAAGCCCCAGCTGTCTGAGTAGTGACGAGGCTGTGTAGGGGTGAAGTTGACCCCTGTCTCGTTGTTCGCCTTTCCTGGAAGAGTAGACCATGTACCACTGCTGTTCGTTGTTGGGGAGGGCTTCGGCCCCTGTGGGGGCCCCTCCCTGAGCCACAGTCGTGCTGTGCAAGGCCTCACAGCTCCTGGAAGGAACAAAACCTCTCGGTCTCCTCCAAAGGCATGGCCTCCCCGATGCTGATGGTGCTGCCCAGGACGACACCCATCCATCCATGACACCCTCCTCTAGACAGGAGACATTGGATAAGTAGATTCTTACCCCCCAGCCACCTCTCTGTTTAGGTCACCTTCTTACTCACCAACGGTTCCACTCTGTCTTCCCCCAGCCTTCCCTGCAGAAGCCCTGGCATGCACTGAACCCGTGCTGTAAGCTCTTTCGTTCTGGTGGAATGATGAGGGGGGCACGGCCTTGAGGTCTTTGATGGGAAGATGGAGGCGGTTTGGCACCATGAGGTTAGAGAGGCTGGGTTACCTGGCTCTGCCCTTCCTGGATAACCGCAAATGGATTCTTTTATCTCTGAAATGTGTTATGTCCCCCTGGGGGTGACGGTGTCTTCTCGTGGGATTGTTTTAGGGTTAAGCAGGAGAGTATTGCCAAGCACTCAGCACAGTGCCCAGCACACCATCAGGTAAAGCGTTGTTGTCCTCGATATTTTGTGCCCCCAGGAAACAGAAAGAGGTGACCCTGCAGGTTCCAAAGGTGCTTCCTGAGAGAGGTCAAAGTTGGACCTGAAGGGTGATGCAGGTGTGCCCTGGGGCCCCGGGGGAGGAGGCGTCAGGACCAGCCCCAAGACCACACTCCGGGTCCATACATGTGGATATGTGAGCTGCCCATGGGAGGAACTCCCCCGAGTTTTGGTACCAATTTTCCATGTCTCCGAGATAAGTTTATATTACTGGGTTGGATTCTTTTTATATTTTGCAATTTTGTTTAAAAATTATAAAAATAAAATATATTCACAATTAGAAGAAGGGAAAATCCTGCAGTTCAGGATGCTGGAAGGTAAAAGATACTCACCTCTCCTCTGACCCACTAATGTGACACACACACACACACACACACACACATATACACAGACACACACAGACACACAAACCCACACACAGATCCATATATACATGCAGACAGCCACACAAACACACAGAGGCACACATACAGCCACACAAACACAAACACACAGCCACACAAACACACAC
>NW_026652307.1:160778-182547 GCF_009828535.3 Hylobates moloch | reverse complement strand
CATACACATACATATACACACAGCCACACAAACACACACAGAGGCACACATACAGCCACACAAACACAAACACACAGCCACACAAACATACACATACATATACACACAGCCACACAAACACACACAGAGGCACACATACAGCCACACAAACACAAACACACAGCCACACAAATATACACATACATAGACACACACAGCCACACAAACACACACAGAGGCACACATATAGCCACACAAACAGAAACACACAGCCACACAAACAGAAACACAGACACATACAGAGACACAGAGACACGCACATTTGGCCACACAAACACAAACAGACAAAAAGATACACACAGACACACAAACACATCCCGATGTCCTGTTTGAGTCTGTGCTCAGGTACGTCGTTAATCACCACAGTGGCTCGTGGCTCAATCTTGTCACTGGTCCACGCAAGCCTCTCTTTTATAAATGTGTTTTTAATGACTCCACCCTGAAGCCTCTCTGCAGTGAGCACCAGACAAGCCCGCACCTGCCCGTGGCCCTGCCCCTTCCTTCCGGCTCCTTCCCAGCCCCACCCCCTCTGGCCCCGCCACAGGTCTCCACCCCCACCCAGATTCACTGTCTCTGTTCCCTGCTTTGCTTTCTAATGCAGTTTCATCACATCTATCTGTTTAGCTAAAAGGTATCTCTATTTTTGGTTTGGGTTGCTTAAATTGTAATAAATGGGTATCTATAATTTGGGGGCACTTACAGTTTTGCATTCAATGTTGATAAGATTTATAAAGCAAACATTTTGGCCACCATATGGTATACCACTGTTTGAACTCCACAGTTTGCCATCCTGCAGCATGGAGACGGCAGGGCTGGCTCTGTTTCTTTGCAGTTAGAATATGCGTGTCCACATTTCTGCAGGCTAACAGGCAAGGGCTGTGCAGCTGTCGGCCGGGAGCAGAGCCCTGCCTTGAAGCCTGAGCTATGGGAGTGGTGGTGGGTGGGGGTTGGGGGGTGTGGGGTTGACCCCTGTCTCACTTTTCGCCTTTTCTGGAAGAGCAGACCACATACCACTGCCCTTCATCGGCTCCAAAGTGGGGTCCCAATTTCTGCCCCTACAGCCACAGCTGCACTGTGCGGCGAGCCACTTCCTGTCCCAGAAGTGGTCATGTCATAATTGGAAGCCTGAGCCCTCGAAGGGGTGCAGGATGATACCGTGACCCTTCTCCGATTTGCATCTTCCTGATAGCCCATTAGGATTAACATCCCCTCATAGGCTCCACTGGCCGTGAGTGTTGCCTGTGACATGCCCATTCATACCTTCCGCCCATGCTTCTATTCTGTCGTTAGCATTTTTAAAACAACTCTAGATTACTCTGTATTGTGCTACAGCTTGATTTTTAAAGCTATCACAGACAACAGGTGGATATTGGCTACATGTGTATGGTTTGTGCATACATGTGTACACGTGCGCAAATACATGAGTTACATTTTTATCGTGTGCTTTTTTCATTTAACAACATCCCTTAGAGCTGTTTCATGAAAACAAAATACATCCAAAATGTAACTTCAATTATGCCGTTGTGTGAGCATAATATACTATATTTAAGCCCTTATATTCTGTTTCAATTGTTTTACATTATAAACTGCTTTGTGATGAACAGCCTTGGAGTCCAATCTTTTCACATTTGAATTTTTCTCTCCTTAGGAGATATTTTAACTAAGAGAAGCACTGAGTCAAAGGACATATTTTAAAAGCTTCCTTTTATGTATGGCTAAACTGATCAAGGTTTTTTGCTGGTGTTTGTTTTTGTTTTCTGAGAATGCAAACAGCTAGAGGCTATTCTGCCAGTGGGCTGAAGTCCATCAGCCCACAGTCCCCAGGCCCAGCCGTGGCCGTGCACCTGTGTGCACTTGGAGGGGCAGGGAGGGGTGGGGGTGCAGGCTCTGCCTCCTCTCACTCTTGGGCAGCTCATTCCTGGCTTTTCCACCTTGACCATGTGGTGGCCTGTCTCAGATGTTCTTTATCTTATCACATGGCATGTCCATGTCCCGCTGGGCACTTCTGGCACTTCGCACAGCTCCTAAACATCTGTTTGTCCCTGTGGTTACAGATATTGCCCCCTTGTAAAAGTGAGCATGACTTTCTGGTCCACTACAGTATTTCTCACACTTAATTCCAATGCCTGGCACACAGTAGGTGCTTTAGATATTTGTTGAATAAATGTATGATTGGATTTGACAAAGGATAGAGAAAAGACTGGGAGAACACCTCCCAGCGTCTTCATTGTTGTTCTATAGATCGACGCTTCTCAACTGGGCCAGGAACTCATGGCGATGTCTGGAGACATTTTTCGTTGTCACATCAGGGGGTGAGAACAATCGGCACCTGGTGGATGGGGGCTGGGGGTGCCACTGAACATCCTGCTGTGCAAAGGGCAGACCCCACAACAAGGGATCCTCCCCAAAGTGCCCATCACGCCATGTCTGGGAAACCCCGGTTGACATCATGCAATCATAGGGTGACCATAGTGCTGTGTCTGGGAAACCCCGATTGAGATCGTGCGGTCATAGGGTGCCCATAGCGCCGTGTCTGGGGAACCCTAAATGAGCTCGTGAGGTCATAGGGTGCCCATAGCGCCATGTCTGGGAAACCCTAAATGAGATCGTGAGGTCATAGAGTGCCCATAGCGCCATGTCTGGGAAACCCTAAATGAGATCGTTTGGTCATAGGGTGCCCATAGCACCATGTTTGGGAAGCCCTAAATGAGATCGTGAGGTCATGGGGTGCCCATAGCACCATGTCTGGGAAACCCCGATTGAAATGGTGAGGTCATAGGGTGCCCCTAGCGCCATGTCTGGGAAACCCCGATTGAGATCGTGCAGTCATAGGGTGCACACAGTGCTGTGTCTGGGAAACCCGGAATGAGATCATGCCGTCATAGGTAATTTTCTCCCTTTTCTTTGTATCAGCTTTCCAAATTCTCTGAAATAATTTTGTAGTTAAAAAATTACTTATTAAGGCCGGGCGCGGTGGCTCACGCTTGTAATCCCAGCACTTTGGGAGGCCGAGGCGGGTGGATCACGAGGTCAGGAGATCGAGACCACGGTGAAACCCCGTCTCTACTAAAAATACAAAAAATTAGCCGGGCGTGGTGGCGGGCGCCTGTAGTCCCAGCTACTCGGAGAGGCTGAGGCAGGAGAATGGCATGAACCCGGGAGGCGGAGCTTGCAGTGAGCCGAGATTGAGCCACTGCACTCCAGCCTGGGCGACAGAGCGAGACTCCGTCTCAAAAGAAAAAAAAAAAAAAATTACTTATTGAAAAGATATTCTTCACTAATACAAGCTGGGGAAAAGGAGGCAGTGCCACGGGGGGTAGCCTGACCACAGCACAGTGCTCCTGTGTGCTTATTTTTGTCCTGCATGGGGAATTTTGGGGTGCCAGGTTGAAGGTCTGCACGTAGCCTCAGGCCTCAGAGCACTTGGACATTTGTTCTAGAAAACACCCCCGAGATGTGCCCACTCTGTGGTTTGCCAAGTAAGTGAGCCCAGGAACGCAGTAATTTACTCAAGTGGACAGAATTCGTGCCATTTAGGGAGAGGGGCTGAGTGCTGTATTGAGGGGCCTGGAAGCCATCGGGGCTGGGCTGGGTCCAGACTTGCTAAACATATCTGATCTGACAGTTGCGTCAGGAGAAAGGTGGGGGGCAGCTGGTTTTCGTGGGTGACCTGCTAGCCAGGGCACTTCCTGCGGTAGACGAGAATGTCCACCACCTGCGCCCTCTGGACTGCTTTACTGGACTAAGGGACATCGCCAGGGCTGGACACACGTCCCCACCACTCTGCACGTGTGGCGTAAGGGGCTCAGCAATTGTCTAAACAGAGGCTTCTTCTTAGACAGCAAAGCTGTGTGTTTTACATCCGTTGGTCTCATTTCCTGTGGGATGTTTCCTGGTTGCAGCATGTCTGTGCTTGGTTAGTAAGACAGTTTGGTCCAGAGCTCTTCTTCTCTCCCGTGGGGAATGTGAGCAGAACGATCCTTAGGTAGAAAAGCAGAGAACCAGTGCTTCTGCTTCTTTTGCATTGGTGGACAAGAAATAACAGTGGGAGGACATTGTCTGTCCCTAATTACCTGCCCTGCATCCAATTTGCTGGTGTCAGGCAGCTTTCCTGAGGCAAGCCCTTGGGTACGCTGAGCCGCTAGGAGGGACAGCGGCTCCAGGGGCCTGCAGTGCTCTGGGATTTTTTCTGCCAGGTGCACTTCCCCCTGCCTGCATTCTGCAGAAGGGCGAAGATGAGCAAATGGGAGAAGGACAGCCCCAGTGACTCAGCATGGAGATACTATGGGATGGGGGGAGCTGGCTACTTCTCAGCCCTTCCCCGGTCTCCCTTGCCGTGAACCGCCTGAACTTGTGACGTGCTCTAGAGCCAAATGCCAGGGCAAGGGTGAGCGTGGGTTTCAGCATCATGGGGGCTGTGGAGAAAGGCCCAGAAAGCTTTGCAGAACCAAGTGGTGGTCGGGCAGCCCGTGCTGCAGGAGGTGAACCCGGGCATGTGACACGGTCACAGGGACTCCTTCAGTGGTTTAACGTGCAGTGTGAGTGGCCTTAACACGGGACCCGGACAGGCTCCCTCTGGGCTGGGGAGGGACAGGAACCTGAGGCAGATCCTTCCACCAAACGAGTGTGTTGCTGTCAGGACGCAGCCTCTCTGGAAGCAGAGGCTCCCCCGCGATTCCGCTCGGAGTCCCACGCTGCTCAGTATGCACGATCACAGGGCGCCACCGGGATGGAACGCACGGCGCGCCGACGTGATTTTCCAGAGAACTGAGTTCCTTGAATATTAAAATTAACCTTTTTTAATCACAAAAATGATATAGTCCATTGAAGAAGAGCTGGATTTATCTTATGACAGTGCTTGTCATGGCCTTGAGTATTTATTGAGTAGTTTCAAAAGTTCATTAAACTCCAGAGATTAAATAATGCCCTGAGCAGTGCCCCATAAAGGGGAAATATGGTCCTATTACTTGGTAGAATGTTGTGCTACGTTGTTAATTCAACTCCCTTGGGTTCTCGTCTTCTGATTCAAAAGACATTTTCCCGTGCTGTTAAATTTGAACCTCGGACTGTTTCTCAACAGTATTCATCGGAAACTTGGTATTGCACATTTATTTCCTGACGGGGTAGAAACACTGGCCCCCCACAGTGCTCTAGAAATGTCAGATGCATTCGTCTTCCATTAGCCCCGCCACCATCCCCTGTGTCACTGCACTAAGTAAAGCCAGTGGATTGACATAAAGGTTCCCCGATCGGGGAAGGAGGTGCAGATACTCACCCCGATACTCACCAAGGGCAGCCGAGCCTCCTGCTTGAGCACATGCCTTGTCGCTCGGGGCCTGACGGGATAGAAAACGTGAGGGAAGAGCCGCTGCAGGTCCCCTCGGTGATCAGCGCCGTTTATTTTCCTCCTAATTTCTTACTGAACTGATTCCCACTAAATCTCTGTAGAAATATCCTCATTATTATCTCACCTGACCCGAGGGCCTTCATTTGGTTTATACAGAGCAGTCTTGGAGGCATTGACAACACTGTTTAATGGGTCCTCGCGGGAGCTTCCCTGGGGGGGCAGGACCCAGTGTTCCCTCCAACAAGAGGCCGTCTCACGGACGAGCCTACACGCCTGGAGAGAAACAGAAGGCCCAGCATCTGGTCTTCAGTGGCGTGGGGGGCAGCAGCTGGGGGGCCGGGGTCTTCCTTACCTCCTAGCTTGTGTATGGATCAACGACCACCAGCCCCTCTGATGTTGAGGACCCCCAGGGATTGGCAAAATTAAACCTGGATGCTTTGATCGCTGGCAGTAAGGGACACGCTGAACCACGACTTTCTTTCCAGAGCAATTGTGAATGACAGCCTAGAGTGGGGCCTTTATGCAGCAGGCTCCTCACGTAGCCCACATTCGCCACAGCCACTTGGCTGAGCCCTGTTCTAGGTGTTGGCAGGGCAGGTGTTGAGTAACAGAGACCCAAAGCGTAGTGGTTGCAGCAAGGCTCGTGGAAGTAGACCTGGCTGGGTGAGAGTCACTGCAGCCCCTCACGCCTCTGTTGTGTCAGGACAAGATGTGTAGCTGGCGGGGTTCTCGTGAGGATTACGCGAGTCCTGGAGACCATGCAGTGAACTCTTACACCCCAGGGCTCAGTGCGTGGGAGCTACTGCCACCATCACCACCAAGACAGATGCGCCATGGGCTTCTCCTCTTCTATAAAGTGGGTCTGTAACGCCCCTGGAAAAGAGTGTGCACTTAATGTCACCATTAACATCATCACAATGATTGCCCCATATTCTGTTATACTAATGTGATCTAATAACATTGCTCTATCTGCATAGATCACAGATGACGTATAATACAAATACTTATATAAATCATTGCATTATTATTATTAATCGACAACTATGCTGTGTGTTTTGAAATGTGAGAACAGGAAGGAGGCCACCCTCAGCTTTGGAGGATTTGTAGGTGATGTTGGTTCGTGTCTCAGGTTCAGCCAGTGGTTCCTGGGGAACATTTTCCTCTCTAACCACAGCCCCAGCCCTTTGACCTCAGTCCCCACCGATCTCAGAGGTGCCCCTTCTCCTGGACATCTTCATTTCCACCCGGGAAGGCACCACTCCGGCATCTCCTGCCATCCAGTACTCTCCCACCCCTGCCTACCCCTCTCGGGCAGAACCCACCTCTCAGCCCCAGCGACCAGCGGCAGGTGAGCAGCAGCAGCAACGCAGTCCTGAGAACTGCTTCGTTTGTAAGGAAAGTCAGTTGTTCCCATCTTCCTGGAAAGACATGGATTTCTTAAACTCTTTCCTGTTTCCACTTTGATAGAGACATAGAGATACAAAAGGGAGAATGTCCCTTTCTCTGGCGAGGACAGTAAGAAGTAGGTGACAGGTAGCCCTTGTCCTCAGGCTGGGCCGAAGAGAGCACCAGGGCGGGGTGAGGACTGCGGCCAGGGGACAGCTCGGCGCCATCTGAGTAGTCAGGGGGCAGATAAGCACCATCTGAGCAGGCAGGCGGCCTCTCCCAGTGGGTGGTGGAGCCAGAACTGCCTCCTCTTCCAATCTCCCAAAAGGAGCCCAAAAATCCATATTTTTATATGAAATTATTTAATTTTTAAATGTTGGAAACTTCATATTTTTAAAAAAACATAAAACACTCTATGAGCCCAACAGAAGGCACCTGTGGTTTGGAAGCAGTCAGTGGCCATGGGCTGTGAGCCCCCACAGCCCTGCCCCTGTCACCCCCACCCCACCTAGCAGTGATTCTGAGGCCCCCAGGTCCATCCTGGAAAAGCGCTCCCTGAGCTGGGCCACCTGTCTGGACCCACCTGTGGCTCCTAGGCTGGAGGTTAGAGTCTCCTGGGAGAACTGGAAATGGTAACCTTGAAATCTGAAGCCACTCTCCTCCTGGGAGGACAGGACACTGGGCAGGACAGGCCTTGGGAAGTCCCTAGGGGGAGATGCACCTTCAGCCTCTCTTGCTCCTGCCTGTCCCAATTCTGAAACTTCACTTTGTCAAAAGAAGAAATGCTGAGGAACTCATCCAGAGAAAAATATTTCAGTCTTGTAACTCCAAAATATAGACATTGGTTATTTTATAAATTATATACGGGAACTCGTGTACTACTGTTATTTAGTAAAAACATACAACATAAATTGACATGTTAAAGTTGCAAAAATAAATTTGTATTAATTATTAACAGCAGAAGAAACTTTTTGCTCATATATGACATATATACATGCATACATATATGGCATTAATACATACATGGCATTATTAATAATGTATATGATATACCATGACATAATATATGCATAGTATTATCAATAATGTTACTAGCCAGGCATGGTGGCTCACCCATGTAATCCCAGCACTTTGGGAGGGTAAGGCAGGAGGATCTCTTGAGCACAGGACTTTGAGACCAGCCTGGGCAACATGGTGAGACCCCATCTCTACAAAAATCACAAGCATTAGTTGGGCATGGTGTTTCGCGCCTATAGTCCCAGCTACTCCAGGGGCTGAGGTGGGAGGGTCACTTGAGCCCAGGAGGACAAGACTGCAGTGAGCCAAGATGGCGTCACCGCATTGCAGCCTGGGAAACAGGGAGTCTCTGTTTCAAATAAAAAAAAGTTACTAGTATTCTAAACACTTAGGTTATAAAGGGCTTGCTAGCTTTGCTATCGGGGTATTATCTGAAGGCATGAAAACTCTTAGGAGAGTGTCCTGCTTAAGGATAGCCAGCATTGATCCATATTTCATAGTCTTCTTATTAATTTCAGATGTTTGGGATGATTTCATCAATTTAATTAGATCCTCACTTGTCTTTACCCCTAATATGGCTGACAGATAGCTTGGATTAGGACAGGATGTGGGACGGCCAAATTTCTTTGAGTAAATAATAAATAAGTTTTATTGGCACTCAGGCCCATCCGTCATGCGTCTTTGACTCTTTTATGCTACAGCAGCAGCAGCGTCGAGTAGTTGCTGCAGAAACCATATAGCCCTGAAAGCCTAAAATATTATAGTTACCAGTTGGCCTTTTGCAGAAAAAGTGGTTATTCCCAAACTCAGCTGGGGGTGGAGGGTGAGGGCCACATCCTGGTACCATCCTGGCTACATCGGAATTTCCAGGGCCCTTGAAGACCGAGGTCGAGGCGCCTTCCTTGGAGACCTAGCAGGCAGGGAGCCCGGGACTGTGTATGGAACTGAGCCCCTGGGGCCGTCATGGAGTGTGGCAAGAGGCTCAGGAGGATCTGGAAGGCACGTGGACTTCCCAGGATGCTGGCAGCGTCCCGTGTTTCTCAAATTGCATTCTGCACATAGACCACCTGGGGTGCTGCCCCCTCACAGCACAGGCTCCTGCCCTCACCTGGCCACGGAACTACTGAGTGACCTGTTTCCCTGAGCATCTCTGTGCCTGGGACTGGCCGCAGAGAGCATCCTGAGATCAGCAGACCTGGCCCAGCTTCCTTGGCCTGGCAGCTCCACTTCCTGTGCAGACTTCCTCCTCCTGTCTCCAGCGTCTCCATGTTTCTCAGCTCACAGTTCTGGGGCCCTGCGGAGGCCCCCAAGGGGTAGTTTCTTCCTGTGTTCAATCAGTCGCCATAGGCACAGTCACCCATCACTAGCCTAGGAGGGAGATGCCAGGGGCTGGACGCCCTGGGGTGGGGAGGGATGCCCCAGGGCTCTAGTGGTTTTCATGATACATTTTTTAATACTACTTAAATCTTTCAACTATGTAAACAGTATCTTGATAAAAATCCTGTTTTGTTTTTGACACGGTCTCACTTTGTCACCCTGGCTGGAGTGTAGTGACATAATAACAGCTCACTGCAGCTTCGACTTCCCAGGCCCAAGCAATTCTCCCACCTCAGCCCCCGAAAGTAGCTGGGATTACAGGTGCACCACCACACCCGGCTAATTTTTTGTATTTTTTGTAATACGGGGTTTTGCCATGTTGCCCAGACTGGTCTCAAACTGCTGAGCTTGGGCAATCCGCCCCCTTCGGCCTCCCAAAGTGCTGGGATTACAGGTGTGCACCACCGCACCTGGCCTTTGATAAAAATATTTATTTAAATGAGGAAAAACTAGAAAGTCTTGAGAAGTGAGGCCTCTTCCGGGTGAAGTTTCCTGCGACAAATGGAGGAGGCAGGAAGGGCAGCTGCAGGAGGGAGCTGTGGTCTTTTTCCCCAACAGGGTGGTGGCCAGGCCCCTAATTCATGTTGTGAAACTTCACCCAACTGTATTCACAACCTTCAGGCTTCCTTGCACATATCACTTGCTTCCTAAACACATACTTAGAAGAATACAGGCTTTTGAGGGTCTTCCAATGAGACCTAGAATCACTTTGATATGCCATCGAGACCGAACTTGAAACCTGGGTCTTATTACTGGAGGTAGCCCCAAATCGCCCATTGAATTAATACCTTTTATAAATCCTGTCATTTTCTTCAGAATGGCATAATCACATTGCATTGTATTTTCCCCATTTCAATGGTAATATATTAGACATAAATGTTTAAACTGCACTATAGTTTTTGTTAGAAAAAGAATTCCCTCCTGAGCAGGGTCCCCTGTCCTGTGTGTGGCTGAGTTATCGGTGCAAGGCGGAGCGCCCATTCCTACCTTAGGAAGTGGCCACTAAGTGAATGGACACATGGATTGAACAAATTAATAAGATTCTCATATGCCCTGAAGTCTAGAACCATGGTACTGAAACTTTAGCATGAACGCTTGACTGTATCGCAGCTGCTATTTTTTTTTCAGTGCACCCAGTGTACAGAAGGGATATCGCTGGTATTTTGGCCTGACCTGCTCGATGGATCAGGACAAGGCTGACCACATGCCGAGCTGCGTGCCTGGGAACCACATGGCAAGCTTCACCTGTGTGTCCTGAACCAGCCAGGAGTGTGAGCTGCTTTCCCCCGATTCACTTGCTGTGCTCATTTGCAGACAGAGACTTATATTCTCACATTAGAATTGAATGAGCATTCAAGCGTATCAGTCTTGGTTATTTATCTTGGAATTGATAATGTACCTCCAAAGATTTCCAGCTTTAAATATTGACAGAGGCCTGCTTCTGCATTATGGTAGATTTGCGTTCTAGATTTCTTCAGCTTATGCATGGAAGGGACAACGTTCCTGAGAGCACTGTTAACAAGACAAAAGGAAAACTATTTAACGCTATTTGCGTCTGTCACCTCTAAGAGTGGAGAGAGTAGGGTGGATGGACTCTGTGAGGCAGGGCTCCCCAGGGAAACGGAATCATCGGATGTGTATACACAGAGGAGATTTCTTTTAAGGACTAGGCGCCAAGGTCATGGGGGCTGGCAAGTCTGAAATCTGCAGAGCAGGCTGATGGGCAGGAGGAGACCAGGGAGAGCGGGTGTGGCCCTTCGAGTCCCAGGGAGTCTCCCGGCAAATTCCTCCTCTTCTAGGGAGCCGAGTCTTTCTTAAAGCCTCAGCTGATTGGACAAGGCCCACCCCCACCATGAAGGCTCATCCACCTCACTCCATGTCTACGAACTGAATTGTTAATCCCATCTAAAAATATCTTCACCACCACATTCAGGCTGGGTACCTAGGTCTGGGTACTGTGGCCTAGCCAAATTCATTAATTTTGACACATTCAAAATTATGGCTTGGAGGAAGTTTGGCCTTGCATCAGTCATCGTGTGTCCCCTTTCTCAGGCCAGCAGGTGTGACTGGAGTGCCCAGAGCAGGACTCTCTCAGTCAGACCCCGGCTGTAGCCCAGTCCTGTAGGCGCTGTTGCTCTCACATTTTCAGATTGTGCAGCCTCTGGCCGTGGAGGTGTGATGCTGATGTAGGTTAAATGCTGATGTGGGTTAAATGTGGATGTGGGTTAAATGCTTTGTAAAGTGAACCCCAGGTCATTATTTATATTAAGTCCTTAAAGACTAGGCCCACCACTCAGAACCTTACAATTGTTTCAGGAGGAAAAACCTACTTTTTAAAAAGATTTTTTATTGGAAAATTTCAAACATACCCAAAGGTAGAGAGCATAGTATCCTGAGCCCCTGGCTCATCTCCCAGCTCCCTCGATGACCACCCCAGGCCTGGCTCAGCCTTTGCACCCCCTCTGCCCTCCCCAAAGCCTCACCTCTATCACGAGGTCCCATCGGCTGGTCGATGGTATGTGCCGGGCGTCACTGCAGGACTTGGCAAATTGGCCACTCACGTCCACCCGCCCATCCATCACCCACGAAGCACTTGGCCTCTCCAATTCCCTTTCAGTATTTTTTCAACCTGCCTCTTTTTTAGTTCCTGCTCACATGTGTGATGCTGGGCTCAGGAGATCCCAAGGGGAGGAACTCAGAGCCTGCCCTGCAGGGGCTCGGGGACAATGGTGGCCTCCCTGGCAGGGGCTGAGCGGCTCAGCACAGGTTGCCGACCCCAAGCCCAGTGTTTCTCATGCACTCCTGCTCTAGGCAACCCCCTGGACAGCTGCTTTGGTGACCAGGGGTAGGGGGAATAGCTGGATGGTCCCATTTTCACCAGGATCCCTCCTGTCATTTTTCAAACCAGTCCCCCTTACAGCCGGGCAGCACGTTTTGGGACGACTCTCCCAGAGGTGGGCCATGGCCTGGCCCTAACTGTAGAGAACAGCAATGCCCAGGCTGGCTTCACTCTGACTCTCACAGCTCTGATGGCAACACAGAGGCCCCCAGGTCTTCAGGGAGCTTCTCTGGAGGGAGTTAACGCCTCTCAATCTGCGGAAGCTCCTGGAGACCTGAATGTTTCGTCTGTCAAAAGATGATTCTGTACAGTCAGAGCTTTCCTGTGATCAACAGGACCTCTCAGGAGTTACAGTTATTGGAAACTGAAGTATTCACTGGAAGGAAGGAAAGGAAGGAACCCTTTAGGGCTGATCTGAGGTGGAGAATGATGCTGCATTGGGGGTAGCTTTGCTGCATCAGAGGCCAGGGAAGAGGGCCTGGTCCTCCTTGCAGCCTAGATGATCCCTGGAAACCCCAGTTCTGCTTTGATAAAAGACATCCCCTAAATCTCAGGACTACTGTCAAAGGTTTATTTCTTGCTCATTCTGTATGTTCCCATGAGTCTGTAGGGGCTCTGCTCCATATGGTCACACATGGATCCAGTCTCCACCGTCTCATCTCTGCACCATCGGGAACACATAGGCTCCTTAGTCACTGCTGCACGATGAGCCCCCTGGGAGCAGTCATGGCCTTGGGGATGGGGATGTGAGAAGCTTCTTTGGGTCCCTTGGTGGGACAACAAGGGCTCCTGGCTGCAGCACCAGAGGGCTTCGGGGCCGGCCTGGCCCCACCTCCACTGGTACCATCACCTTGTTGTTCTGGCCTTTCTATTTCCACCGGCCCCACCCCCTTCCAGAGCCTCATCCTTTCATCTGCACCTTGTGAGCTCCTAACTTCTTTCTAAGTTGACGTCCCTTTGCCACTGTAGTCATTCTTTCTCTATATTCTGCTTTCTTCAGATCTTCTTTCACAGCCGCCAGCACGCAGATGCAACCCTGTCATCTTCCACCCATTTCACACCTGGCCCTCCAGACAAGTCCAGAGCTCCTAGCATAGTCCCTACACCCTGTTTCTGGGCCACGCAGGCCTCTCCAGCCTCATGCTCATCACTGGGCAGAGGTGCTGTCCTTGGCAGACTCAGAAGTGACAACCTTTAGGAGGCAGGGCCTACTGACTGTCACCCAGACAAACCTGAAGCCTCTTCCCATGCAACCTGTACTTTTCACTCCAAATTTCAAAAATGCAATTGTAAACCTGCTCCACTAATAAGTAGCCCATGAGTCTTTGAGAAGGAAGGATCTGTATCTTTTGGTTCTGTGCCTGGTACATTGCAGGCTTCAGTCCCTGTTGTGCATTGAACTGTGCAGAAATCATCCATGACATTTTTTTGTAATGACAAAGAGAACAGGGCCAGAATCTCACGATTGCACCCCACCCTACCATGGGGCTGTCATGAATGTTGTGTGGCATCTTTTTTGTTTGAAATGAGAGAAACTCAACTCATGCTCATGCAGCCAAGAGGGGAATGGGTTTCTTCACACAACTTGAAGTGCAAGGATAGCCTGGCTTCAGGCGTGGCTGGATCCAGGTTTTCAAATGTCCCATCTCTTGAACACAGTCTCTCCATATGGTGGGGAAAGTGACATATCATGACCTCTTAGACTGCCAGCCTCTTCTCATAACTGCGACAGGAACGTCACTGTGTCTCATCTGGTTTAGGACAGAATTCTACACATCTATAGATTATTTGGCCAGGGAGTAAATACAATGACTAGGCCTGGGTTACGGACCCACAGCTGAGGCCCCAGTGTAAGTGAAGGGTCAGCCCTGCAGTCATCTCCTGGAACGGAGGCCCGTGAAAGAAGGAGAAGGGAGCCCAGGGGACAGAGGCCACAGTCACCTGCAACAAAAGCTGCTAGGAAAAACTGACCAGCGGCACATCCATTTAATGATGGACTTCTGTAACGTCTTGTTCACAGGTGTATCATGGGGGCCAGCAGTGGTTGCTCAAATATTGTTTGTGGAGGCTGGAAACATCCCTGTGTAACATTTGTCCCAGTCACCTAGCTACACAGCACAGAATGGATTTTTATAATAATGGATATTTGCGCAGAGCTCCTGTCTTAAAGCATATACAGCCATCTCTCAGTATCTGTGGAGGGCTGGCTCCAGGACTTCCCCAGGATACCAAAATCCAAGGATGCTCAAGTCCTTGATATAAAATGATGCAGTATTTGCGTGTTACATATGCACATCCTCCCATGTACTTTAAATCACCTCTAGGTTACTTATAATACCAAATGCAATGTAAATGCTATGTAAATAGTTGTTATACTGTATTGTTTATGAAATATTGACAAGAAAAAAGTCTGTACATGTTCAGTACAGATGCAGTTTTGTTTGTTTGTTTGTTTTGAGGTGGAGTCTCGCTCTGTCACCCAGGCTGGAGTGCAGTGGTACGATTTTGGCTCACTGCAGCCTCCTCCCAGGTTCAAGCAATTCTCGTGCCTCAGTTTCCCAAGTAGCTGGGACTATAGGTGCACACCACCATGCCCTGCTAATTTTTGATTTTTAGTAGAGATGGGGTTTCATCATGTTGGCCAGGCCGGTCTCAAACTCCTGACCTCAGATGATCTGCCCACCTCAGCCTCCCAAAGTGCTGGGATTACAGACATGAGCCACCGTGCCTGGCCCAGATGCAGTTTTTAAAACATATTTTCAATCAGCAGTCGGTTGAATCTGCGGATATGGAACCCATGGATGTGGAGGGCTGACTGTATCTACATAGCGTCTTATCTGAAACAGGTGTTACGCCAGTTTATAGATGAAGAAACAGAATGGTTAAGCCACTTGTGCTTTTGTCACTAGGATGGAGTTCATTGGAGAAAATCCATTTTCCTTTCTTCCTTATTTACAGATCCACAAATTTACATAGGACAATAATCCACCTAGCAAAACGGCTGATTTCCCAGGCTCCCTTACAGCGAAGCATCACCCTGTCACTAAGTGCTGACCACTGCAATTAAGTGGAAACGTTTTGTGGGACTTCCAGAAAGTTAATTTTGCAAATTTTGCAGGGGTCTCTCCTGCCCCCATTCTCCCTTTCTCCTTTTTCCTGCATGGAACACAGCTGTGATAGCTGGAGGTCCAGCAGCCACCTTGGACCACGAGGGGATCTTGAAGAGGCAAGCCACACATGGACACAGCAGGAGAGCAGGAGGTGGGTCTTGATCTTTGCCATCCTCTTCGCTACTATCATCCTCCTGCATTGCCAGATTTTGAGCTTCACTTAGGGAAGCAAATACAGCCCTGTGGGTTTGAGGGTGTTTCCTTGTGTGCAGTTGAACCTGCAGTCCTTCATACTGAGTAACTTATTTTTTCTGGAGCTGCTGAGTTTGGGGGCAGGGGTGGTACTGAGTCCCAGTTGTTGCTTTGCTTCTCTTGAGTGGTCCTCATACCCTGAGGTCTATGGTCCCCTCTCTAGAGATCTGGATGTTCTGGAGAGTGGCCACTTTGTGGGTCCTGTTTCCCTGGTGTCGGTGCCATAACTCAAAGCAAATCATTGTGGAAAATTTGCAGGCTGGATTAAGAGACTAGGACAGGCCTTTTTCCCCGACTTTAGTTCTGCCTGGACCTCAGGCATGCGGCATTATTCTCCGGAGGGCCATGTGCTCATGCAGGGCTGTGCTCACCTCTTGTGTTCCTGGGTCTGTACTTCCCCTCGGGAACTGTGTGTATTCCTGATTTTGCACGGGACACTTTTTTTTGGCACAGATAATAGACTTAAATTGTCTTTATCCCGAAACCCAAACTGAGAGGGGAAATCAACATCTTTAACATGGAATAGCTTGTCCCCTTTATCTAAATACAAGGAGAAAATGTCTGACAGGACACAGTGTTTCAGGAAAAAGTCGACAAATTGCGGTGTGTGATCTCCAGCTCATGTAAATATCTCCACATGTTATTCTTGCTTAATTATATTTTATTGAAGCAATTAGGTAACTGACAACCTCAGTTAAGCCCTAATGAAAGGACCATGTCTTTTCACATGCCGTTGATCAGAAAGTACAGCTTGGACTCCCAGGAGCTGGGCACTGAGCAAGGAGACGCTGGGCAGGTGCAGCTGAGCTGGTACAGCCAGGCGGGTACAGGGGTCCTGGGCCAGGACTCCCACCACCACCTGTCCCAGGGCACATTTCTTCTCCTTGCTAAGGAAAAGATGCTTCTGCAGCCCCCGCCCCTTCCTCTGCTTGTTCCTGATTGTTTTAATTTCCAAAAACCATGATGAGGACAGCTGCTGAAATCTTAAACAATGCTGCTTCTCTGGAAAGTTGGGTTAATTTGTTTAATTTTCACACCTTTCACTCTCCTCCACAATGGTAGAGTGCTTTTGTGTCAAGGCATCAAATAAATTTCACGCTTCTTGCCTTTTCTGAAATATCCGGTGGCATTAAACGCACCCAGTGCACCTGGCTCTGGCCTGGGGCTTCGAGACTTAATTGTGGTTATGACGATCTGCAAGAGGAGGCCTGATTATTCCCGACGCTGCTTGCATTGAGGCAGAGAGACAACGTGGGCAGGGGATTTGGGAGAAAATTGCATTCCGTTTTCTTAAGGCCATATTTCCCATTAATCTGAGCTCCTTTAAGGAAAATGTGAAACATCCTGAGGCTTCAGGGACTTGTGTGAGGATATTTAGGCTTTTTTTTTTTTTTTCCTAGGGAGAACATTATTAAGAAAAAGCTCAGGCTGGGCGTGGTGGCTCACGCCTGTAATCCCAACATTTTAGGAGGCTGAGGCGGGTGGATCACAAGGTGAGGAGATCAAGACCATCCTGGCTAACATGGTGAAACCCCATCTCTACTAAAAATACAAAAAATTAGCTGGGCATGGTGGCACTTGACTGTAGTCCCAGCTATTCGCGAGGCTGAGGCAGGAGAACCGCTTGAACCTGGGAGGTAGAGGTTGCAGTGAACCGAGATCGCGCCACTGCACTCCAGCCTGGGTACAGAGTAAGATTCAGTCTCAAAAAGAAAAAGCTCCCTTATTTTAACTGGTGTTATTAATAAGTGAATCTAAATGCGTCTTTGAGGCCGATTTTGTTTCGGGGTCCCAGGGAGTGGATGTGGAGGGGTCCTCCAGCCCCTCCTTTCTACCCCACCTCCCTCCCTGGGATGCGCTGCATATCTGTGTCCCTCTGCAGAAGCCATGGCCATCTTTTTCTCCCACGCGCCGTTCTTGGGCAGTGATTCCGTATCCCCCCTCCTATGAACTAGTGTGCCGCTTCCATACTGATCACGCTAGCAGACATACATCCTTTATCAAACGTTCTGGAAATCACTCATCGCCATGGTGCTGATGTTTTACAGTGCGGCCCTTTATGATTTTAGGGGCTGTGAGCCTCTCCCATCTTGTAAAGTAAAGATAAAAACCAAAGAAACTGCTCCCAGAGTCAGTGTGGTACAACTACGCGCTGTCACCGCAGCCCCAATCCCTGGTGTTCTTACTGTTAGACTAGATATTTTCATGTCTGCCACAGAGGGGAAATGAAATCTGAGGCTGAAGCAGAAATAGAACCCAAGGGTCTCAACTCCTGTTTTAGGTCTTTTCATAGTAAATATTTAGACTGGGTCTGGCTATATATATTATAGCTATATCTATGTATCTATAATTTTTTTTTTTTTTTGAGACAGAGTCTCGCTCTGTCGCCCAGGCTGGAGTGCAGTGGCGCAATCTCAGCTCACTGCAAGCTCCGCCTCCCTGGTTCACGCCATTCTCCCGAGTAGCTGGGACTACAGGCGCCCGCCACCACGCCCAGCTAATTTTTTGTATTTTTAGTACAAACAGGGTTTCACCATGTTAGCCAGGATGGTCTCCATCTCCTGACCTCGTGATCCACCCGCCTCGGCCTCCCAAAGTGCTGGGATTACAGGCGTGAGCCACTGCACCCAGCCTGTAATTTCTATAATTGATCAACTTAATCACATGAGTTTCTCTAAGGATCATAACTGTCATTTGTCCCATAAACCCAGCCCCTTGGTGTGGATCAAAATCTCCCACATCTTTATTTGGAGCAAAGACCCTGTGCTTGGCTTCCAAGGTTACAATCTCTATGGGGATTTTTCAGGATCCCAAAAGCCCAGGTAATGCCCGTCTGGTGCACCAATACCCGGTTTCACCCTGGACCACCATCTGCTCTTCCTGGACCACCATCTGCTCTGCCTGGACCACCATCTGCTGTGCCTGGATACAACGTCAAATAAGACAGATGTCTCTACTGTCCCCACCAAGCAAAGATGTACCACTTGCAAGGTTGCTGAGGTCCCTGTGAAGACTCGAGAGAGCCAACACAAAGCCTCCTGCAACAGTTAGCTGCCAAACCCAACTGCTGCTTCTAGAACAGTTTCCCATTGGTTCCGTATATGGCTGGGTTCTTTCTCATTATGTAGGCCTCGATTGAAATGTCAGGTCCTTAGAGAAGCCATGCCTGCCACCCTGGGTTCTGTCTCTTCTTTGAGCTTCTCAGCACCTGGCGTCTAGCGGTTGATGCCACCTTCACCCGTTGCTGCCAAACCCCGGGGACAGGTGTGGCTGCCTCGCTCTCCACCGATTCCAAGCACCTGCAACTCTGAGATTTGTTCAGACAAATCATTGCGGGTGAATACGTGGCGCAGAAAGGCCTAAATGGCTACGACTACTTTAGAAAAGACTTTGACAGGGTCTTATAAGTAAAGTGACACATAAACTTCCCTATGAAATTGCTCCAGAAATTATACTCAACTGGGTATTTTCCCCAGAGAAATGAATGAGTCTGTCCTGATAAAACATGAGAAGGAATGTGCAGAGAAGCTGTATTCTAGTGGCCCCATACTGGACGCTGCCCAAGTGTGCATACCTAGAGGGACAGATGAGAGGACCGTGGCACAGTCACAGGATGGAACACAGCACGGTGATGAGGAATGCACTGTGCACAGTGACATCAGTGACTGTCATGTCATTACATTACATGGAGCGAAGGAAGCCAGGCACAAGGGGAGACACACTGTGCGATGCCGTTTCCATGAAGTCCAGGAACGGGCAAGGCTAATTGTCTTAGTCCCCTGTTGCTGCCATAACAGATGACGACAATCTCAGTGGCTTAAGCAACAGAAGTGAATTCTCTTACTGTTCTGAAAGCCACCTGTCTAAAATGCAGCAGCAGGTCCTGCTTTTCCTGCAGGTTATAGGGGGGAGTCTGCTTCCTCATCTTTGCAGCTTTTAGGAGCTGCCTTGCCCCACTCTGACCTCTCCATCATCAAGTGTCCTCTCACTAGGACTGTCCCCTGCTTCTCTCTTATAAGGGTCCCTGAGATTACACTTCATGCTCACCCAGGCAACCCAGGATCATCTCTGCATCTCAAACTCCTTAACTTCATTGTACCTGCAAAGTCTGTAAAAGCTCTGGAGGTTAGGGCGTGGGCATCTCAGGGGAGCCATTGTCTTCCTGCCCCAGTAACGGATGGTGATGCGATTTAACTTGGGGGGTGGTGTTGCCTGGGAATGGATGAGGGGAGTGTTCTGGGGGCTGGCCGTGCTCTAGATCTGGACCTCAGACTTGGACACAAGTAAAAGTTGACCAGACCGTAACCGTAGACTCAGTGCACGTCACTGTGTGTTTGTTACACTTGGGTACAAATCTAAAACAGAAGAGAAGAGTAAACCTACCCTCCTCCAGATGTTGCATTGCCTGTGTGTAGTGCCCGTGTGCTCAGAGGGTGAACAAAGCAATAACCAGGCCCTGTGTTAGTGAGCGTCATGGAGACATGGTGGGGTGCGTGGAGGTGAGGCATGGAGCAGCCGGCTGCCACCACCTGTTTTAGAGCCCCTTCCTGGTTCCATTTCATTTTGTATGCAACACCATGGAAATCACATGATACCGAGTGAAGCAGCGTGTTTTTTAAATGGGGCCCATGACAGCATAGTGAGTGGGCCTTTTACAGATGTGTGTGAAAGGGGCGTTCTTTGCGATCCTCAGTACCCCAGGCCCTCAGTGGTCTCCAGGATCCCAGCCAGATGGCCACGGGGTCACGGGCCCGCTGGGACTGGGTCCTACACACACAGTTGTGGGTTTTTGAGAGACACTGACTCTGCACAGGCTTCTCTGCTCTTCAATGTGGCATTTAAGGTTCTGGAAATTGTGCAGTTTAGAAAACTGCTGGGCAGGTTTGTCAAAGGCAAAGTACCCTGGGCATTTTCAAGATGTTTCCGTCTTCAAAGACCCAGCTTGGGCTGGCACAGATGCCATCACATGGTGGGGATGGCTCGGCAGTGTGGCATAGGCGCCTCGCCGTGGGGAGCAGTGCTCCTGACCTTGAGCCCTCCCCCATATAGTGCCAGCATCAGAACCATCAAATAAACCTCAAAACAGCTGAGACTCAGAGAGAAATTCACTACATCCCTGGAACACTCTTTAAGTAACTTCAGACTCAGCATCAAAAGGGGTTCCCTCCCTCCCCATAAGGCAATAAAATATGTTCTTTTCAGATAAATATTTCAAGAACAGACCAACTCATCTGGATCAAATGTTACCTTTTTAAAGATGCAAACTGAAAATTAAGCATCCAACACAAGGATTCCCTGGAGCCACTGGGAAGGGATGCATACTCAACACATCCGGGGCCGCCTGGGCAGTCAGGACTCACCATCGCCACTGCCCTGAGAGGCATCGCACTGTGTGCATTTCAGAATCATTTCAAAGAGGCAGTAAGGACCCCAATGCATGTCCTAAGCAGGCAGAGCTGCTGCCTGTGACACAGGTTGGTCGCAGAAATCAGTCTACAGAGATACGGGCAACTTTTCTTCTACACTGCACTTTCCTGCAGCCCTGGAATGCTATTTATTTTCTAATATTCCCAATTTGGACATTTTTAAAGAGAATCAATCAAAGCTACCAAAGAAATATAACAATAGGTAGCTAAGAATATCCAATGCTTCAGAAGCTCATCATCATAATTAATGGTTGGGGGGCTCACAGCAGCCCAGGCTTTGTGTTAAGAGATTGATCACCATCTTATTCCATCCTTGCCCAGGCCTCCTAGTCAGTGCAACTTCACCACTTCTCCCAGAGGAGAACTAGGTAACTCAGAAAAGTGAAGTGGCCTGCCCCAGGGCGTACAGTGCAGCTCAGTGCAGAGCAGGGATCTGAACCAACCAGTCTGAATCCTGACAACAGGCTGCTTGATCCCATGAGAATTGGCTCTTACACTGAGATGGGACAGGCCAGAGGTGTGGAGAAGCCTGGTGACATCTGAATGCCTTTCCTATATGTTGTTAGGGAAAAGAAGAGTAACTTGTGTTCATCTATCCATCTATCCACCTACCCACGTGCCCACCCATCCATTCATCCACTCACACACAAATCCATCCATCCACTCACACATCCATCCTTCTATTCACCTGTTCATTCCTCCCATTAGTCTATCCATTCATCTGTTTGTCCATCATCTTCCATTCCTCTCACTGGCCCATCTGTCCATCATTCATCCATCTGTCAATCATCCATCTACACATCCATCCATCTTCCATTCCTCCCACTGGTCCATCCATCCATCCATCCATCTGTCCATCCTCTCACTTGTTAGTCCATTGATCTGTCCATCTGTTTATCCAGTCATCCATCCATTCATCCATCCATCATCTTCCATTCCTCTCACTCGTCCATCTATCCATCCATTCATCCATCTG
>NW_026652307.1:147086-160768 GCF_009828535.3 Hylobates moloch | reverse complement strand
TCATCTACCCACACATCCATCCATTCATCCATCTGTCCATCATACACCCACACATCCATCCATTCATCCATCTTTCCATTATCCACCCACACAACCATCCATTCATCCTCCTGTCCATCTTCCTACTTGTTAGCCCATCTATCAGTTCATCTATTCATGCAGTCATTCATCCATCTTTCCTTCCATCCATCCGTCCATCCATCCATCCATCCATCCATCCATCCGTCCACCCTTGCTAGATTCTAGGGATTCCATGACCAACAAGGCTAATGAGGTACCTGCTTTCACGGGTCTAATATTCTTACTGTTCATTCTTCACCACCCTGTACCACCATGGAAAAGGGGGAACTGTGTAGTTTCCTGACAAGGCCTTCATAACATCCCCACTGAGCATCCACCTCTGGGTTTATCTAGTATGACTGTGCTTTCAAAACTGCCTCAGTCACTCCCTCATGTAAGGAAAAGCCGCATTCATTGATGTAAAGACTGTGCCTAGATAATTGCCTTGGCAGAACCTCAAGCCAAACTCTCTCATCTTTTTTATTTTAGTTTTCAAATGGGCAGCCTTCCCACAGGGTCAAAATGGCCCAGCTTCAACCTGGGGGCTCAGCTGCTGGCCGGGCTGGGCACGTGGTGCTGTCTGCTTCAGGGATGCCACCAGCAGCAACATTCAAACATGGCCTGCCATATGCTCCATGTCTACATTGAACAGCTCGTTTTGTTCAGCTCTCTCTGATGCAGAGCAGGATTTGAGCTCAAAAAAATCAAAATGAAATGAGCAGTGCCTGCTGCGCCTGGATGGGAACTAGTGTGGGAGGTTGGGGGTTTGTCTGGGCAGGGATATGTCAGCACTGTGGGCCCATCACAGTGGGCAGCTGGCTGGCATGGGCACAGTGCACAGAAGCCTCCAGCCAGGCCCCAATCAGTGCCCACAGGCAGTGGGGCTGCCCTGTACCCACTCCTTAGCATAGCCCAATAGGGGACTAGGTGAGGCCAGAGAGACCAAGGCCTGATTTCAGCAGGGTGACCGTGGGCACTGGCCATGCAGAGCTGCTGCCTCATCCAGAAGGACACCCTGCCCTTGAGCCAGGGTCAAGGCCGACTCAGGGTGGGCAGAGCCAAGGAAGGAGGCCTCTTGGTCACTGATATGACCAACCCTCCTCTGCAGGCACCAGCTAGTTTCTGCTCTGTGGCTGCCCCTTGCCTGGTTCTTACCCCAGGTCATGGTGGGTAGAGCAGGGCCTCTGCCCTTCAGTCTGGTCTGTGCTAACAGACCAAAGTGAACTTCAGCAAACACTCTAGCAAGAAACTCTGGGTCTGTAGCATGAGCCCACGGTGGCTGGAGCGGGCTCTCATTGACTCCCTAGAGCCGTCTGTGTAGTCCCTCCCTGACCATGGTCAGCAAGGGCATGTTGGTAGCTTGGAACTGGCCATGGTGGGAATATTTACATGATGGAAATTGGCAAATGCTATAAATCTTCCTCCTCCCCAGAGTGCCGGAGATTACATTTATCAGCACCCCACTGGTTTGATGCCCTGAAGTCTGAATTCCTCAACATAGCATTCAAGGTCCCTCCTGGTTTTCTTATCCAACTCACAATGGCTACAGAGAAACAGAGAGGTGGAGGAGGGATTTCTTGGCTCATATAATTTAATTTCCAGGACGTCCTGAGACATAGCTAGATCCTAGGGTGCCAACTGTGTGCTCAAGACGGGTCCAGCCCCACCTTCCAGCTCTGCCTTCTCCACGTGGTGATCTCTGCAAGCTCTAGGTCAACTTTATTCTTGGAGTTCCCCAGAAGCTTTGGGACTGCATCTCTCTGGCCTCATGGACATCTTGTTTTTCCTTTGAACCAGTCCAATGAAATGGAATGTTCTAGATGGCCAGGCCTGGCTCATATGATCGTCCTTTAAGCAGGACGGGCAGAGTCAGCCCCACTAAACCCCAGGGTCAAGCCCTGGGAACGGGAAGAGTGTTTCTCCAGGGAGACCCTGAGGGGCTGTTTCCAGAGGAAGGAGCCAGGCTGTGTTGATAGAACCCTGCCTGGGCTTTGCTTCCACCCTCTGCCTCTGCGAAATAGTCCATCCCCCCAACCACTCTTCCTTTCCATGTTCCAGGCTCTTTGTGTGGGAGGCCACCACCCTGCAAACACCCTTCCCGGTCTTTGCACGGTTTTAAATCATCCTTCATGGCACCCAAGGCCCCCTTCCCATCCCAGCCTCAGCTCTGGAAGCTCCCCTCCCCATTCGCAGAGCTTGCCCCCCCCCCCCCCCCGGCCCATGCTCCCTTTCCCTGCCTGAGGGGCCTCCTTGCCTTTCACCGCTGGCCTGGAAGTGCTTTCCAGCTGGTTGTGTTTCTCTTTGTACCTCCCACAGCTTCCAGCATGGCTTTTGGCTTTTGTCCTGGCGGTCAGCACCCTAGTGGAGGGGAGGGGTGTGTCACCAGCTTGCCCTGTTCCAAGGCTGCGTGAGTGGTTGTGGAGCCTGGGCTTCTCCTCACCTTCCGAGTCAACCACGGCCTAGCTGGTGACCTGAGTCTGTGACAAGCCCCCCTCAGCCTCAGTCTCCTCATCTGTAAACTGGGGAGATGGTGGGACTGCTGCATGGGCACGCTGTGTGTCTTGTGCCTAACACACCCCCGCACAACTGCCACACCCTGTGTGATGGCTGTTACCGCCATTATTGTGTGATTCCTGCCTGGCCATGGCCTGGCGCTGGCGGTTGGATGGGACTTGCACATAGTGGATGCTCAGATATTCACCGTGGAGTTCCCTCCCACCAGAACTTCTCTCCCACTGGTTCTCAAGGACAGTCACTTACAAAAGGCAATTTCTTGGTGGCCACAGATTTTCAAGGTCATCCCCTGTGGACAGCTCTCATTCCCCAAGGGCAGCACTTAGTAGGGCCTTTTCAGCAGTCTCCCTGTCTCCATTGTGACAAAGACCCACAGGCTGGGCAGCCTCAACATCGCTCATTTTCTCACCATTCTGGTGGCTGGGAGTCCAAGTCCATGGTGTCTGCAGGGCTGGTTTCTCCTGAGGCTTCTCTCCTTGGCTTGTGGATGCCGTCTCCACCCTGTGACCTCCCAAGGTTGTGCCTCTGTGTGTGTCACTGTCCAAATTTCCTCTCCTTAAGAGGACACCAGTCCCACTGCATTAGGAGCCACCCCAGTGACCCGATTTTACCTCCGTTAGCTCCTTAAAGGTGCTACCACAAATATAGTCACATTCTGTGCTGCTGGGGGTTGAGACTCAGCATATGAATCTTGGGGAATGCAGGTTAGCTGGCTTGATGTCCCATGTAACGTGGGTCTCCCAGCATGAATGACCCATCTCACTGGAGTGGGCAGGGCACGGCCCATGCCTGGCTCAGCCCTGATGCCTGCAGGAAGTGGGTGTCATTGGTAGAGGAATCGGAGGAATGGACTCCCCTGCATTTGGGCCACTGAGTCCTCTGCTGCTTTCACTGTGGTGTGAGGCAACTTGGAAAGGAGAGTGGAGTCAGGGAGAGCCCTGCATGGAGGCCATTCTGAGACAGGCAGGCGCCCCAGCCCCTCTCCAGCTGGCTTGGTACAAATGCTCGCTGACCAGCTCCCAGCAAAGCTGACTCCTGGCATTATCACATGATTCAACTGTTCTCTGTGCGGCAATATTAATAATGCTCACTATTGTTGCAAGCGCAGCAGGAAGCGGCCGTGTGATGGGGTGGTGGAGGGGGGCATTGCTGTAAACACGGGCTTGCTGGCAGAGAGCTCATCCTGTCCTTAGGGCAGAAATTAATGTCACCTCTCAGAATCAGAATTCCGATTAGAGCTGCACTCAGGAAGTCCCTCCAGATGGGAGAGGACATTGTCTGAAGTCCTTAGCAGAGCCGAGAGCTGTGTCCCTTGCAGAGCCAGCCTGCCTCCTCCTGTGGTGAGAGTGGCAGCTGGTCTGGGCTCGTCCTCTTCGGTGAGATGCCTGTGAGTGCCCGGGAGGAGCTGCCCCATGCAGTGGGGGTGTGCCTCTCCATGGACCGGAGGTCAGGAGGCTGATGTATGTCCTGCATCCCTCACAGTGACTCCAAAGATTCAACCAGCCAGAGGGAGGCTGAGCTTTTCTACTAGCTGGAAATTTCAGAACCCTTGGCCCACATTTGTCAAACTGCCAGCTCAGAAGTGGGTGGTATTCAAATTCTTTTCAGTGGTGGTTCTCCAAGGAGGGTCCCCACCCTAGCGGCATTAGCATTACTTTGGGAGAGTTGGGGACTCCCATTCTCTGCCCCTCTACCCCCAGACCTGCCGAATCAGGAGCTTGGGCTGGAGCTCAGGAACCTGCCTGTGCCCCAGCCCTGAGCTGCCGTCCAGCGGAAACATGGTGGAACCATGGAGGGATTTTAAATGTCTTAGTGGCCATGTTGAAAAAAAAGTGGAACGAAACAGTGAAACTAATTTTTATTGTGGTGAATGTATTTAACAAAATTTAACCATTTTAACCATTTTTTTATGTGTACAGTCAGCGGCATTAGGTACATTCACAGAGTCATGGAAACCATGGCCACCGTTCATCTCCAGAATTATTACACCTCTCCAACCTGAAACTCCATCCCCATTAAACACGCACTCCCAGCCGCACTCTTCCCAGCCCCTGGCCCCCACCATCCTATTGTTTATTTCTATGAATGTGACTGCCCTAGGGACCCCAAACAGGTGGAACCATACTGTATTTGTCCTTTTGCCTCTAACTGTTTTCACTTAGCGTGATGTCCTTAAAGTTCACCCATGTTATAGCGAGTGTCAGAATCTCCCTTTTTTTTTTCAGACTGAGGTCTTAACTCTGTCACCCAGGCCGAAGTGCAGTGGCACAATCTCAGCTCACTAAAACCTCTGTCTCCCGGGTTCAAGCAATTCTTGTGTCTCAGCCTCCCGAGTAGCTGGGATTACAGGTGCGCGCCACCATGCCTGGCTACTTGTTGTATTTTTAGTAGAGACAGGGTTTTGCCATTTTGCCCAGGTTGGACTCAAACTTCTGGCCTCAAGTGATCCACCCGCCTTGGCCTCCTAAAGTGCTAGGATTACAGGCATGAGCCACCATGCCTGGCCTCTCTTCCCTTTTTTTTTTTTTTCCCCCCAAAACAGAGTCTTGCTCTGTCACCCAAGCTGGCACGATCTCAGCTCACTGCAACCTCTGCCCCCTGGGTTTAAGCAATTCTCCTGCCTCAGCCTCTCGAGTAGCTAGGATTACAGACGTGTGCTCCCACGTCTGGCTAATTTTTGTATCTTTAGTAGAGACAGGGTTTCACCATGTTGGCCAGGCTGGTCTGGAAGTCCTGACCTCGTGATCCACCCACCTCGGCCTCCCAAAGTGCTGGGATTACAGGCATGAGCCACGGGACTCAGCTTCTCCTTCCTTTTTAAGGCCGCATAACATTCCATCATAGGGCACACCACATTCTGTTTATCCCTCATTCAGGAATGAATATTTGGCTCACTGTTTTTACAGCTGCTGCACCATTTACGTTCCCACAACAGTTCCCAAGGTTCCAGTTTCTCCACATCTTCACCAATATTTGTTATTTTCTGTGTTTTGATAGTGACCATCCTAATGGGTGTGAAGTGGTATGCAGTCAGTTTCTTGAATGAGTTTGTTTAACCTAGTATTGCAGGAATGGTATTATTTCAGTGTGTAAAAATACTCAGAGTATTAATCGGGTATTTTACACATGGTTTTAAAATTTTTATTTTGGAGGAAGCTTTTGAAATCGGTGTGCATTAGACACTCACACCCCAGCTCTGCTCAGACCAGACCCATTGAAGGCACTTGGCACAGGCCCGCCCCTTGATGCCCTGTGGACAGCATGGCGCTGGGCGAGTCTCCCCGCAGCTCCAGAAAGGGACAGAGGACATAGCTTACCAAGTGTGATTTTTAGGGCCTGCAGCTCTATTCATTTTAATGAAGGGGGTGATTTTTGAGGAGGTGAAATCTTCGGACAGTTTTTTTCCTGACTCACTGCCTTCGGGGAGAATTGGGTATCTGTGCTCAGACACAGAGGCTGCAGGTCTCGGGGCTCCTCCAATTGCTGGTTTGAAATGACTTGGAACGGTGGAGAGGCTGAGCTGGGGAGGTGTTTGGAAACACCAATTCGGAATGCAACAAGACTGGCGCAGCCTGGCATTACTGCTCAGTAGAATAATATGTGGCCCGCAGAGCCGCCTGTGGGTGCTTGGGATAAAACCCAGATTCTGTGGCCTATTTCCTTCTTCTTCAGAAAAGGACTCTGTTGGGGGCATGCAGTCCTGGTCTCCAAGAGACTCACTCTTTCTCTCTTGGTGTGTGTTCTCTCTTCCCCCTCCCTCTCGCTCTTTTCTCCCACTCTCCCCCTCCTCCCTCTCTGTCTTTCTCCATCTCCCTCCCTTCCTCTACCTCTCTTCTCTCTCCCCTCACCCCTAGCCCCTCTCTCTCCTCCCTCTCCCTGTTACCAGCAAACCTGCTGAGGTCACCTCTTCCACCTTGAGCCAGCTGTGGGGTGTGGGGCCCGAGTGCCAGCTGTTTCCTCCAAAAATATCACCCACGTGAGCCAGCACCGTTGGGTCTGGAGTTGGGAGTTGGGAATCGGGCCATCGGAACATCTCCCCTTCTGGGTTGATTACTGTCAACAACTGTCAGCCCTCCCTGGCCCTGTTTCCGGCTGGAATGCATTTCTGTATCGCTGTCTAGCAAGGCTGTAAATTGGCAGCGTGGATTGGGCGGCAAATTTCTAGCCGCTTCCCTCTCAGAACATGCATTTCTCCTGATTTGTATTACTCGCTTTACGGCTGGAGACAGGTGCACGTGGTGGGCAGTGGGCACAGGAGCCTTGACCTGACAAGGTCCTCGAGGCAAGGCGAGGTCTCAGGAAGTCTGATTTCGGAAGGCGCTGCCAGAGACTGCACTTCAGTGTACTGTGGTCCTGGTCCAAGGGGCCAGGCCGGGAGCAGCAAGGCCGTTCATGCTCAGAGGCCCACGTGGAAGAGATGGAGCCTCCCCATCCCTTGAGTTTTCTGAGGGGTGCACATGTTCTCTCTTAGGGGCACGCTGCATTCGAGGCACCGAGAAGCCACCTGCTTCCTCAGACACATCACAAGCAGAAGTCTCACCTGCCTTTGCTCTTTTGCTGTTAAATGGCAAGTGCTGATTAAATGGCAAATGCTGATCAAGAAAGTAAAGGTGTCCATTGGCTTCGCGCTGGCCCTTTGGTCTCAAGAGACAGAGAAGACAGATGAAAGTGAAAGATGAGTTTGCAAGCTTCCGCCCAAACTTTTTTCTTTTTTTTTTTTTTCTCTTTTTTTTTGAGACAAAGTCTCGCTCTGTCCCCCAGGCTGGAGTGCAGTGGCGCAATCTCGGCTCACTGCAAGCTCCGCCTCCCGGGTTCACACCATTCTCCTGCCTCAGGCTCCCGAGTAGCTGGGACTACAGGCACCTGCCACCATGCCCAGCTAATTTTTTGTATTTTTTAGTAGAGATGGGGTTTCACCGTGTTAGCCAGGATGGTCTCGATCTCCTGACCTCGTGATCTGCCCGCCTGGGCCTCCCAAAGTGCTGGGATTACAGGCGTGAGCCACTGCACCCGGCCAAACTTTTTTGACTGAGGTGATTGTGTGAGCTGGTTTTTCTCCCCAAACCTCTGATTTCCCATCTGTCAGATGGGCTGATAATGGCACTTGCTGTACAGCCCAGTGAAATCGCGTGTGGAGGAGTTAGTGTCCTGGAGGCTGCCGTAACGAACCGCCGTCAGCTGGGCGTTAAGACAACAGCAGTTTATTCCTTTAGGGGTCTGGAGGCTGGAAGCCTGAGATGGAGGTGTGGGCAGGGCTGGTTCCTTCAGGGGCTCTGAGGGAGGATTGCTTGAACCCAGGAGGTCCAGGCTGCAGTGAGCTGTGATTACATGGCCGCACCCCTGCACCCCTCTCCCGGCTTCTGGTGGCTGCCAGAGAAAGCCCTTGATGTTCTTTAGCTTGTGGCCACATCACTCCAGTCTCTGCCTTGGCCCTCATACCACTTTTTCTGTGTGTCTGTGACTTCTCTTGTCATTGGATTTAGGACCTACCCTCATCCAGGTTGGCCTCAGCAAAGACGCTTTTTCCAGATAAGATTGCACACACCGGTTCCAGGTGTACATATCTTTCTGGGGGCCACTGTTCCACCCATGACAGTGGGTCAGTGTTTTGTCCATGGAGAAAGGCCTCACAGGGTTCGGTAGGACTGCTGGTTATGGGGGTGGGGCTCACTGCAGACGTGCCCTGAGCCCAAGATCACCCATTCCCCGCAGCAGGTGCAGCTGATGGCAGAGGCGGCCGCTTTGCCCAGGGCAGCACTTTTGGTTCTTATCTCCGCTCGTCAGTTTCTATCATACCCCGACAAATACATCCCCTCCCATCACGGCTGTTTCTGGGGCCTATAAGGATCTCTCTGCCACCGCTAATCCTTACAGCTTAGGCAAGTTCGTGGTGCCTTGGAGATGAAACCTGAGAGATGTAAAGACTCCCATTCTTGGAAGTTCTAAAAGACACATTAAGATGAAAGAGGGATTTCAAACTTTACATCCCGGGGTAGCTTTCCAATCGGCTGTGCACAGAGCTAGGAGAGGGGAGTGTCTGGCTTCCAGGCCAGCCACAGTGGAGTTTCCACCAGGAAGGTTCTGGCCCCGTCTGCCTCCCCAGCTCCCTCCCCACGCTCCCCTCTTCGGCATCCTAGTTGCGTCTCTCTTCCCCCAAAGCCAAGGCCACCCCGCTCCAGGCATGGCCCATGCCGTCCCCTCTGCTAAGTATACACCCCATTCCCTGTGTCTGGCCAATTCCATCTAACCCTCAGGCCTCAGCTTAAGCCTTCCACCCCGGAGAGGCCATCTGGACAGCCCCGTGCCTGGCACGTCCCCCTGCTGTGTTCTCCTAAGTACACACGTGTGCTCCCTCACAGCCATCGTCAGAATTGAAATTATACAAACATTGGCATCATTCAGTCGGTGATCGTCTTGAGGGCAGCTTCATGAAAAGCACCCAGCACACAGTTGGTGTCTGTTGCATGCACCATTTGCAAAGCCTGTGCATTCTCATTGAATTCCAGCCACAGCCCTCTTAGTGGGAGTTGTACCAAGAGCATAGAGAGGTGAAGGGACCCCCCGATGATGCCAGGCATGTGAGGGGGCACTAGGCACTCACCCGGAGAGTGACTGCAAATCTGGGCTCTTACCAGTGGTCTCTAGCCACTGTCCCTCAGGAGTGTGAGCAGCTACAGGAATCCCCTGCCCGGAGAGCAAGCCTCCCTCTGCAGGCAGCTCTTCCTGCTGTGTGGGGAAATGCAGAGAGGGAGCCGGTCAGCACCAGGGCCTGGGGTCTGGAGCTGGAAAGGGCTGAAAGCACTGGAGGAGGGACCATTCAGGGGTGCGCCTTGCTCTGGAAGGCATTGATCTTGCCACTAACGGCCATGGAATGAAAGGGTGCAGGAAGGAAAGATGCCATCTCCAGCCAGAGGCTTCCAAGTGCAGTGCTCCCCTCCCCACAGGGTCCCCAGGGGTGGGAAGATCTCACCACAATTTCTATTGACTGTGACTTTGTCGCCACTGAAAACAAAATAAACAGGCCCAGCCATTCTGGAAAACCACGTGTCAGTGTCCAGTAAAGCTGAGTGTGTGTATTTCCAGGGATCCAGCAACTCTCTTCCTAACAAGGCCTAACAGAAACGCATGCCCAGGTGCAGCCAAAGCCGTGTTCTGGAAAGTTCATAGCAGCACTCCTCCTAACAGTCCAAAGTTGGGAGTGAACCAGGTGCCCATGCACAGTGCACTAGTGAATAGGGTGTGGCATGTCCCACAGGGGAATAAGGTCAGGAGTGAGCCAGGTGCCCATGCACAGAGCACTGGTGAACAGAGTGTGGCATGTCCCACGGGGGATGATAGGACAGGGGTGACCCAGGTATCCACACACAGTACACTGGTAAATAGAGTGTGGCATGTCCCATGGGGGATGATAGGACAGTGACGGCAAGGCCTGCCAGCCATGTGGATGGGTCTCAGATGTGCTGTGGAATATGAGTGGCAGCTTCCATATGTTACTCATTTCTATGGAGCTAAAGACAGGGAGGGGCAGCTGGTCCTTGTAATGGGAGCCTTTACAGCCCTTTTCCGTGGGGACACTGGCGGGGAGGGGACACAAGGTAGGCTCCTGGGGCCGACGTCTTCCCCTCGGCTGGCTGGTGGCTGCATGGCAGTGTGCATTTCTAAGAGTCCCTCACTCAGAGTGGATTCTTTCCTCCATGAGCGCAACACTTCAATTTCAGAAAAGCACTGAGGGGTCTTTATTCCATTCCAGAACAGGAGGAGATGTCATAATCCTGGACAGAATGGAAGCTACCAAAAGGGACTCACGTGAAGTGCGTAGACCTAATTTTGATCAAAAGAAGCTAGGCAGAAAAGGAAGCTTTCTGGATGCTTTCATTGATAGGAAATGCTGAACAGTCAAACTCATCTCCGCTATCCAAAGCCAGGGTGGAGGTTGTGTTTCAGGATGGAGGGTGTTTCACGGCTGAACGGAATCAAGGGGCCTTCTGGGATGCAGCTTGCACAGAGCCCCCTTGTGAAAATCCATGTGCAGCTGTACACTTAGGATGCGCATGTTTTCTCTGGAGATGTTATACTTCAAAAAAAAAAAAAGGAGGAACTGCGCTTCCTCGACATTTATGACACAGGTGGATGTGAGTCTCCTCCCCCTGCCAGGGTTCCGGTGCCGGGATGTGAGGGGCAGGGCGTGTGCAGAAAGCAGTGGCCCCCATCATTTGTCCAGCGCTGGCTTATGGAGGCCCACTGGATGTGCACTAGAATGAGAGGATTTATGAATAGTATCGAGTTCTAACTCAACCCACGCTCAGGGACTAAACCAAGCAGCTTTAACACAGCCCTGCCAGGAAACCGCAGCCTGGAGACATTCCTCACCACGAAAGCATTGAGCGATGTGGGGCTGACACACATTCCTCACAGGCTGCGGCTACCACCAGCCACAGGCAGAGGCTCAAAAGCAAACAAAAGCCTACGATCCAACCACATCTGAAAGATGTCAGCCCCAAACATGTGAAGTTACCAAGATGACTTTTTGAATGCATATCTATACATTCCATTGCATTGTCATTAAAGACAAATCTCGCCAGGCGCGGTGGCTCACGCCTGTAATCCCAGCACTTTGGGAGGCCGAGGTGGATGGATCACCTGAGGTCGGGAGTTCATGACCAGCCTGACTAACATGGAGAAACCTAATCTCTACTAAAAATACAAAATTAGCCAGGCATGGTGGTGCATGCCTGTAATCCCAGCTACTCGGGAGGCTGAGGCAGGAGAATCGCTTGAACCTGGGAGGTGGAGGTTGCAGTGGGCCGAGATCGTGCCATTGCACTCCAGGCTGGGCAATAAGAGCAAAACTCCATCTCAAAAAAAAAAAAAAAAAAAAAAAAGACAAATCTCCCCAAGTGTCTTCTTTAAGTATTTATTTACCAGTGGAGGGTTCAGAGCAGCAGTAAATACATTTATAAACATATAAATATTTTTATACTAAGGGTGCATGCCAGAAATTCTCTTCCGTCCATGGCGTACATGAGCACAGAGTTCAGAGAGCACCCATGCAGGAGAACTTACGGATCTGGCTCCGAATTCTAAATTAGGACAAGATGCAATTGCTGAGCAACTCAGCTGCGGAAGGGGCCTCACCTGGCCTCAGGAGGCTTCTGAGAGTTCCTGTTCTTGGCCACCTTGCACCTGCTTGCTCAGCGCTTCCTGGGCATGTGGGTGTGTCATGTGTCAGGAATCACCTGATTCCCCTTCCTGGGCTCAGCAGCCTCAGTGCTTCTCCCGCTGCTGGGAAGCCCCGCCCTCTTGTCAGGTGTCAGGTGTCAATCAGGATTCCGTCTGGGGAAAAAACCCATGCGATAAGGGATTTTTTATTGGGCTTAAAACCTTACACGGTGTGGGAGAAGCTGAGGAGGTAAGATTCGGAGAGGTCAGAGGTCAGAGAAAAGTCGCAAACAGGATGGCTGAGTGGACATGGTAGAGAAATGCCTGGACGCTGTGGCCCTGCTTCACGTGGTGCACCTCGGGGCAGGGCAGACAGCTGGGGAGGGATGTCGGAAGCACAATGGGGGAAGCAAGGACCCCCAGACCCACGAGGATGGGACAGACCCAGCATCTGCCTTGCACACATCAGTGATGACCTGCAAGTGAGGCTGGCAGGAGGTGGAGGAGCTGTGGGCAGTACTGGTGAGCCCGCAGGGCAGGCAGGTGTCCTGAGCTGTTCCAGTGCCCCGGGTGTGCACTCACCTCGCAGATGCAGGGGCCGCTGCCTCATGTTTCTTTCTAAATCTCATGTCCCCCTCATTGCCAACCCTGACCCAGACCTGTATGGGCAAGAAATGTCTTTCATCCTAGCTGAATTGACACATTGCCAAACTATCCCAGAATCCAAAACAGAGACTCAATAGGGTAGAGACCCCTGTCTCCATTTCTTTAGTTCTGGTGTGGTTTGATATTGCAATTGCACTTGGATGAACTTAGCATTGACTTTCGGATCGTGTTTTGAGAAATTGCATTTATAGCAGCAATGGCTTGGGATTTTTTTTGTTCATGACTGTTATTGCGTCCCTTCTTTTACTTGGCAGGTACATTTGTCATTTTTTTTCATTTTGAGATCTACACACTTAAATCCTTTGATTTCTGCATCATTAATAACACTTCCCCAGGTCCTAATGAAAGGCGTCTTTGCCTCTCTCAGCATCTGAGCAAACAGTTCTGCGTGGATGGTCCCGTCACAATCAGGCCAAGCTTCTTCAGTGGCTTCTAAAGCCTTCCCTCGCCTGGCCTGTGGTGGCATCCAAACCTCACACCTGGTCACTCCCTGTGCACACACACACACGCAGGCTGTGCACATGCTCCTGTACACATGCACCTGCCCACACCTACAAATGAACATGTGTGCATGGGCATGCGCACACAGCACACATATATTCACACACAGTATCCACACACACTCGTATATACACAGACATCCACACACAGCACACACGTATACCCACACATATCCACACACATGTATCCACACGTAGCACACATGTGTCCACACACATCCACACACAGCACACATGTATACACACATATCCACATGTATCCACACACATCCACATACAACACACATGTAATCCAAACACACTCATATCCACACACATATCCAAAAACATGTATACACACACATATCCACACACAGCACACCTGTATCCACACACATCTCCACACACAGCACACATGTATATACACATATTCACACATAGCACACACATACACATGTATCCACACACAGCACACACAGATGCACAGGCCCTGTAGACCCTCCACTGTAGCCACTGATGTGGTCCTCCCATGGGCCTTGTCTCCTCCTGGGTCTCTGTAGAGGCCACTCCTAGGCCAGGGATGTCCCCTGTCACCCACTCTTCCTCTGTTTTCACTCCGGCCAGCTCCAGCTCGTCACCCTCCGGATTTCAGCTTCGGTCCATCTCTTTTGACCCTGTCTCCCTGACTCCCATTCTTTAGGGAAAGTGTCATCCTGACACAGGCCTCAGTCATCCCTGTGCTGTGGGCATTTGCCCCGCCTGTTTCCCATCCAGTGTCCCCCGCTGTGCTGTGGGCATTTGCCC
>NW_026652307.1:113587-147076 GCF_009828535.3 Hylobates moloch | reverse complement strand
CCCCTCCCTGTGCTGTGGGCATTTGCCCCGCCTGTTTCCCTTCCACTGCCCCCCACAGAGCAAGGCTTAGAATCCACTTCTGGCTGCGACAGCACAGTGCCCCACATGCTCTTGAAGATGGGAAAGGCATGAGCCTGTGCCACCTGGTCCACCCAGAGCCAAATTTAAAAAACTGGACCCACCACGTGCAGCGCCATGGGCCTCACGCAGAGGAGGAGCCTGCAGCCTCCTAGCCGGTGCCAGCTCGTCCAGGAAAGTTTGCTGTGCCCCAGCTCTGTGCCAGGCATAGGTGGACCAGGAGCAGCAGGTCACTGCTCTGGTGAAGGATCCCCAAGACTGCCCGTGTGGCTCCGCGAGCCCCTTGAGTCACAGCTCAGGACCGTGTGCCCCATGGTGCAGAGCTCCCTGCAGAGCTAGGTCCAGCCCGGCCCAGAGGCATGGCCAACCCTCGCCTTCAGCAGGGCAGGCACCACAGGAGGCTCCGGAGACAGGAGCAGGGAGGGAGGCAGCCAGGACCGGAGGGCAGTGGCACCCTGAACCCGGAGCCACCCTCGACACTAGGACGCTCAGTGTGGAAGCGAGCTGGCCAAGGGAGAGCCAGGACAGAGGCAGGGGTCGGGGGGCCTTCAGGGGACAGCTGGGACTGGCTCCTGTCTAAAAGGGGGGCTAGGGAGGTGAAGGAAACCCCATGTCTCCAGCCTGGATCCCTGAGCAGGACGTGGGCTCTGAGGTCGAGCCTAGGAGAAGGACAGTGGGCAGGGCGGACGCTGCTGTGATTATCCGTGAGATAAAGCACAGAGCACATCCTGCAGGAGGGGCAGAGCCCAGGGAAAACAGGGCGGCAGGCAGCGCAGGGAAACCTGGCGACTGCGCAGCCTGGACAGGACATTCTTGAGGGCCCCGCCCAGGGCGGGATGGCCAATTGCAGGACGTTCTCGAGGGCCCCGCCCAGGGCGGGATGGCCAATTGCAGGAGGTGCTGATGTCCTCAGATCATCTGAAAACTGAGGCATGTGCTCTTGTGTTTCTTAAGTCGGGGCAGTTCACATGCAACAAATAGTTACCAGGGCTGACCTCTCTGGTGAGACCACGGGGAGATTTGACTCCTTACTAACTCATTGCAGTTAAAAAATATATTAAGAGGTGTTAATTTTATGAAAAAAGCAATAAAAGAAGTAGAAGAGGCCAGAAGAATGTGTGATGTATTCAGTGGGGGTTTCTAGTTGTTTTGTTTCTTTTTCATCTGAGAGTTAAAGGAATCATCTCATTTTTTGACACAGCCAGGTGCTTTAATCTAGCTGATAAAACTTTTGCTTGGAAAAACACTCTGGCTTAATATATTAAGGATGAGAAATATAGGAAGATGTAGGTACCTATAATGAATAATGCTCACAGCTGAAAAACGCCGTGTCTAACTCACAGGCACTGCATTCGGGTGGCCCCAGCACAGCAAGGACATCATGTGGGTGGAGGGTGGGTGGCAGGGGATGGGGGCGTCCTGTGTGGAGGGCTGTAGGTAGACTCTGGGTGCCTTGCTCAGTTCTGAGCTTCAGCAACTGCAGAGGACGGTGTACCTGTTTGCTAATCCCTTCCCTGTCACCTGCCTTTCCGCTTTATGTGGGAGTGACTCATAGATCCCAATTATGACTGTCACGGAAATTCTCCATCAGAATATGGTTGTGGAGTGCAGGCTTGGCCATTCCCAATTTTTTCAGATTGCAGCATTGCCTTCTTATCAAAGTGACCTGAGCTGTTGACGCCAGCGGAAGTGGAGGGAGGGCTTTGGCCCCGCAAATTCCTGCAGGGAATCGGGGCAGAAGCATGGATGCTTCCTTCACAGACCCTGTCTCGGGAGTAGGCTATACGCAGAGGTGTGTTCAGATGTTGAGGATTTCAAAATGAAGGTGTTCTTCTAGATAAAAATCTTGGCTTATGGCCTATTGTGTTAAACCAGCTGTATAGTCCTGGGCTAATTGTTAGTAATTTTTTGTGATTGGGTACTGTGTTCCAGGCAAGTGATGTTTCTCTTTGGTAATGTTCATGTCACTCATTTGTGACTGAAGTGAGAGTTGTATGTACAACAGCAGCTCCAAGACTAACTAGGGAGGAGAAAAATCAGGAAAGTAAATACATCACAGGCTGACATCTTTGGAACAAATAATTAAGACAACCTTGAGGCCAGTTGCACAGCTTCCTGCTGCATTTGCAGAGACCATTGAGCCCTTCCTCCCAGTTCCACAATCCCAACATTGCAGAGAGGACCTGTGCCCTGTGTGTGCAGGGAGCTGACCCTGCTCTGCCCTTTACTGTCTCTTTTGCACAGCCTGCCTGATTGGGACCCCCTGGCCCATTTCTCCATGGGCCAAGGTGGAAGATGATGTGTCTCTTCTCCCAGCACAGGCACTGCCGAAGGCCAGAGGCATTAGCAATTTTTCTGCAGGGGTTTTTAGGGGCTGTGGCATGAAATCAGAACGTCATCTTCCCTGATACTGGATATGTGTGCCATCCTGCATTCATCAAAACTGTTTCCCAACTGAGAGGTTTTTTCTCTTTTTTTGGACCACCTGGCAGCTCCAGCCTATCTGGCGTCATCTCTCATCCCTGCACTGTCTACCTCCTGACATATTATTTTGCATATTTCCAAGCTGCCCCTTCCAGTTTCCTGAGCAGGATTCTCTACTTGGAGCCTCTGGGGTGTGCAGCCTATACTCTGTCTTCTGCCCGGAATGCCAGCTCCAGACCCCCAATTTCATGACAGGCAAATGCCTACCCACGTATTATTTGTCTCTGTGCAAGCAGCTGTCTCCCCACCCTTCCCTCGCTGCAGGCAGGCAGTGCATACCTAGCTCCAAGGACCTCCAGTTACCATATGGTAGAGTGGCTGGCATCAGACCAAGTCACTGAGAATCAAATGCTGTATTAGATAGCAGAGAGGTGGGGAGGGAAGGAGGAAGGCAGGAGAGAGGGAAAGACTTTGATAGCATCAGAAAACAACCAAACCAGCGGGAGAAGTCAAAGTCCCAGAGAAAAGAGAACTAGCGAGGAGTGAATGAAGACGGTGCATGGTATTGCCCGAGACCTTGCTCACTCCTAGGTCGCACCCTTTCCGAGTCATAGACAGAGACCCCCAGCAGGAAGCAGCTGCTGAAAAGTGGGGCCAGGTAGGAATTCCTTCTGCTTCTGGGATTCTTAACTTGGGACGGTGAGTTCATTCAAAGCCTATCTAAAGGCAAAAATCAGACACTACCAAGTGTCGACAGAAATGTGCAGCACCTGGAATCCTGACACACAGCAGGTGGGGTGTGAACTAGTCTGTCTTTTGGGAGAATCATTGCTTCTAAAGCTGAATATATGCATATCCTATGCCCCAGAAATTCTACTCGTGGATGTCTCCCTAACAGAGATACAGAGATTCTACTGGTGGATGTCCCCCTAACAGAGATGTGTGCATCAGAAGACAAACACAAGAACGTTTACGGCAACATCATTTGTTATGTCCCCAAGCCAGAAAGCATCTGGCTTAATGGGTGGTAGATTCATCAATTGGACAAGGAGTAGAATAGGAGAAAGACATTGTGGGCTATTCATACCCCTAGCATGGAATACTATGCAGCATTCAATAAGAACAAACCACTGCCCTTTACCACGCGGACTACAGGTGTGCTGATGATAGGAGGCAGAGTGGAAGGTGCCGGGATGGGTGTCCAGGACTTCTGTGGTCCATGTGATGTTCTCTTCTCGATCTGGATGCTGGTAACATGTTGTGTTTGTCACTTTGAAAATCCATCTGGCCATGCATCGTGATTTGTGCATTTTATCATGTGTATACTTTAATATAGATTTCAACTAAATCGATGGGGGGAGAGAGATAGTGAGAGAGAGTGAGCGAGGGCAGGCGAGCTTTCCAGCTATGTTCCAGGGACAATGGTGCACAGACTGAAAGCCATTTCTACCATGTTCACAGTGCATATGTCTCCCTCTGCCCCTTCTATAGAGGTTAGTGATTGTATTGTATTAGTTTGCCTTAGTTATCTAACTATATTGTATTAGTCCAGAACCTACTTGCTAGACTATAGAAAGATGTTAACAAAGATGACGGTAAAATAATGATCATGGCAGCTTATATTTAAATGCTCACTTTTCTCAGATACTATTCTAAGTGCTCAGTAACAATTAAGTCATTTTATCTTTATAACCGACCCTTGAGGTAGGGATCACCTTTTTATCCATCTCACAGATCAGACACATTTGAAACTTGGAAAATTTATTCAACGTACCTAAATCCATGCAGCTGGTGAAAGGCAGAGGCAGCATTCCACACCCAGCAGGCAGCCTCCAGAGCCTACACATGCCCTGGCCATCAGGCTCTTTTTCCTAGCCTAGTGATTAGGTGCCAGTTTATAGCAAATTGTATGCCAGATACTATAGAGGGCACAGCACCCAGTGAGGTCTCTCATCTCTGTATCTCCAGTACCAGGCAGCAAATTAATGCCTGGTGTGTGTTGAATAAATGGATAGGTAGATGGGTGGGTGTGTGAGTGGATGGACGGATGGGTGGATGGATAGGTGGACAGATGGGTGGAGGGGTGGATGGATGGATGGATTGGTGGGTGGGTGGATGTGTGGGTGGATAGATGGGTGAGTATCTGGATGGACGGGTGGATGGATGGGTGGATAGATAGGTGGATGGGTGCATGGATAGATGGGTGGATGGTTGCATGGATAGATGGATGGATGGATAGGTAGAGGATGGATGGATAGGTGGGTGGGTGGATGGATGGATGGGTGGATGGGTGGATGGATGGATGGATGGATGGATGGATAGATGGATGGATGGGAAGATGGATAGGTAGATGGTTGGGTGGATGGCTGAGTGAATGGCTAGATGGATGGATGGGTGAGTAGGGTAGGGTTTTCAAAAAGCACTGCATCTGTAGCCTTCCTCTGGCTGGATCTGCAGGTAAGAAATTCCCTGAGAAAGGCGTCAAAAGTTCAGGCATATTTGTGTGCCGAGCATGGCTTGGAGCCGTGCTTGTCACCTGGAGATGCCCTTAAAACAGATTCCTTGGCCCAGCCACAGAGATTCTGAGTCAGCAGATTTCCCATGGATCTGGACACCCTGAATTTCCAACAAGCTCCCAGACGATGCCCCTCTGCTCGTCTGTGGACCACAGCAGAGAGGCAAAGACATAAAGCCCTCCAGTGCCTTTGGTGCCATCTCTCTTGCAGCAACAGTCAGTAATGTTTCCCTAAACCCTCTGTTAATTGGACTAAGCAGAGATAATGAAAGAATGATTTCTAGGGCATGCCTTCAGGGCCCTGCAGAGTGGGTGTGTGCTTGCAGAGAAGGGGGCGATATGTTTTTTCAGCAGCCTCCTCCAAACCTGAGTCTGCACTCAGCTTTGAAGCCCGGCTCATCAGTGTGCCAGGCGGCCTTCTGCCTCCAGGCCATTTATAGTGCAGAAGCTTGTGAAGCTAAAACAGTTTGATGTGTAATTGCAGGAGGAAATGGGAAACCTGCTGAGCGTGGCAGGATATAGTGCCTTATCACCCTTTATGTGCAGCCACTGCTTGCTGGAATTGCCAGCAGATCCGCACCATCGACAGAACGGTGACATTTTTCATGGGCCGCCGTGTTCTGAATCAACACTGCAATGGTGCGATTAGAGGAGGTAAAGGAAGGAAACAATCCCAGCCTCGCCGGTGACAGATCAGTCGCCAGTCCTGCTTCCCTCCTTATTACCTGCTGTCTTGTGTGATATGCAAAGCAGCTGCTCCACATGCATTACACCTTCACATTACCCAAAAATTGAATTTTATTTGGTAGCCTGCATATCATTTATAATACTCCTCCCATACACTTCAGCTCTCATTTGGCTAAAAGTATATTCTTTTCTTCCTACTGGCCAAGAAACAGAGAAAAGAGTCTGTGTGTTCATTGGTGCCTGCAACCCCCAGGCTTCAGGGTTCCTGTGGGACAGGGTGTCATTGGCAAGAATTGAAGAGCATTTCCCTGTCTTCAAAATGCCCAGACACCTCCTTGCAGAGGGGCCACATTGCTGCCATCAGCCTTGATCCAGAGACTGTGTTGCTGTGTGTCTCTTTGCTTGGCTGTAGCATGCTGGCTCCATGTATGCAAAGAAACACAGCACAGCACACACAGACCCACCCAAGGAATTCCCACTCTAGGGGAAGCACATGGGTAGAGGATCAGGTGGATTTTAACTTTAAAGCTTATCATAATAGTTCTCTTCTAAAAAGCAAACAAAACAAAACCCTGCCTCTCCCCACTGTTTCAAATCTTAAATTACTATGCAAGGAAGTTTTATTTGTCAAATCTTGGCTACTGGAGTTCCAGAGTAGGAGAAAATCTTGCTTGACCAAAATTACTCTCTCTTTTTTTTTTTTTTTTTTTGAGACAGGGTCTTGCTATGTTGCCCAGGCTGGAGTGTAGTTTTGTGATCATGGCTCACTGCAGCCTCGACCTCCCAGTTTCAAGTGATCCTCCCACCTCAGCCGCCTGAGTAGCTGGTACTACAAGTGCATGCCACCATGCCTGGGTAATTTTTGTATTTTTTGTAGAGACAGGGTTTCACCATGTTGCCCAGGCTGGTCTCAAACTCCTGGGCTCAAGCGATCTACCTGCATTGGTCTCCTAAAATGTTGGGATTACAGGAGTGAACAGCCGTGCCTGGCCCAAGTTACTCTTTTTAATCAAGGTTTTAAGTGTACACTTTCATGAATTTTGACCTATGGAAACACGAAACCACCACCATAACCAAGGTAGGGCATTTCTGTTCCTCCCAAAAGTTCACTTTGCCCCTGGACAGTCTCTCCTCCCCTCCCCGATCCCCTGGCAACCGGCATGGAACCAGACCAGCTGGCATCTTCTGCAGTTTCATGTAAATGGAGTAGTAGGGAATATACTTTTTTGTGCCGGCTTCTTGCACCGATACATGGATGTCAGCTTCATGACTTGAGCTCTGAGCGCGTCATTGTGCATGTGTGCCCCTTCTAATGCCGAGCAGCCCTCCAGTTATGGAACACACATTCTCTGTATCTGTTCCCCTTCTGATGTGCACTTTGAGCTGTTTCTTCGTTTTGGCTACTGTGAATAAAGCTGCTATCCACATTCTTATATCAGTCCTTTATGGTTCCACCTATCTGGAGTAAATGCTATGAAGGGAGTAGCTGGGCTGTAGTAGAGAAATGTTTAACTTTTTAAGAAATTGCTCAGTAGCCTTCCAAAGTGGTTGAACCATTTTACATTCTCACCAACAGTGTGTGGCTCCAGTTCCTCCACATCCTAAGCCACACTCAGTGAGGTCAGTTCTTTAAATTATGGCCATTCTAGTGAGTGGGGCTTCATTCTAATCTCGCTGTAGTTTAATTTTCACTTCCCCAGAGACTGATGATATTAGGCATATTTTCACATTCTCCTTCATCATCTCATGCATCTTCTTTTGTGGAGTGTCTGTTTGCATCATTTAACCATTATTCAGTTGTATATCTTCTTCTTGTTGGGTTGTAAATGTTTGTTTATATATTCTAGATATAATTTTTGCCAGATATACACAGCATATTGAAAGTGCGTGTGTGTATGTATGTATGTGTATGTGTGTATATATATATATTTCAATATACATATTTGCCATTCTGTAGTTTGTTTCTTGGGAGTGTTTTTCAAAGAACAAAAGTTGTAACTTGGATAGAAACCAGCATATCAAGTTTTTCCTTTTGTGGTTCATACTTCCCATGTTCTATCTATAGGAAATATTTTCCTACCTCAAATTCACCACGTTTTCTCCTATGTTTTCTTCTATACCCTTTCTAGTTCTACATTTAGATCCATGATTTTTTTTTTTTTTTTTTTTTTGGAGACAGAGTCTTGCTCTGTTGCCCAGGCTGGAGTGCAATGGTGCGATCTCGGGTCACTGCAGCCTCTGCCTCCCAGGTTCCAGCGATTCTCCTGCCTCAGCCTCCCGGTTAGCTGGGATTACAGGCACGTGCCACCACACCTGGCTAATTTTTGTATTTTTAGTAGAGATGGGGTTTTACCATGTTATTGGCCAGGCTAGTCTCAAACTCCTGACCTCAGGTGATCCGCCTGCCTTGGCCTCCCAAAGTGCTAGGATTAAAGGCATGAGCCACCACACCCAGCCTATGATGGATTCTGAATTAATTTATGTTTGGTGTGCGTGAAGAGTCAATGTTCTTCTGTTTTTTAAATTTTTTCCATATGGTTATCCAATTGTTGGTGCACCATTTGTTCAAAGGGTTCCTTTCCCTGTGACGTTACCTCGGTGGTTTTGTCAGGTATCAATCAGCCGTCTGTGTGTGGCCCTGCCTCCTGCCGCCCTGCTCTGACGCCTTCCTTCTGGCGACACCACCCTGTCTTGATTCCTGTGCCTTTCAAGTGAATCTTGAAATCTGGTAGTGTCACCCATTCGACTTTACTCCTTCCAAAATTGCTTTGGCTCTTCTAGGTCATTTGCATTTTCCTATGAATTTTAGAATCCACTTGTCATGTAAAAAACAATAAAACCTGCTAGAATTTTGATTGGGATTGTCAAAATCACTCTCAAAAAATCACTTAAGTTGACTCTGAAATGCAGCATGCAAGGGTTTGGGTGTGCAACTTGTACGTGAGTTCTTGTGCACAAAAGAGTGAAAGCCAGCAAGCTGGGCTAGAGGGGATAAAGGAGAGAGCCGCGGTGCATGTGCCCAGGCGCCCGTCGGTCCCTGAGAGCTTTCCTTTCCTGGAGTGACCCCAGCGTGGGTAGGAGGTTCCCTAGGATCCCTGGAAGGTATGTCCCTTTATTAATAATGATAAAGGGTATGATGTAGACTTCTTAACCTTACTACCTGTGAAAAGAGTGTTTATTGCTGAAAGGATTAAATAAGATAAGACACTGAGTAGTTGAGCTGCAAATGCTTGTGGACTTAAATCTAAAGCCAGCTTACGTAGACCCACCTACCTGCCCATTTCCTGCAGTGGCCTCCTGTGTCCCAGCCACCACCATCATCCTATGGGGCATGGCTGACGTGCTGTCCTGCAGAGGGCCCCGTTACCCTCTAGCGTGTACCACTCCCCACTGGCTTTGTTCTAGGGGCTCATGATACATATTCTTTGGTTACTTCCACCTTGGAGTATCACAGGTCAAATCAGCCAGTAACTCGTGGAACTAACCCACCAGTGGTGTTTACCCCTGGATAATGGCCCAGTAGAGGGCTGGCCTGCAGCTCACGCCCGCCATGGTTTTGCTGAATGGTGCTCGTTAGACTTTGCATAATCAAATTTAGCCCAGCTCTATGAAGGCTCTGCACAAGCTAGTCCCCTCTCTCCGATATTTGATGGAATAATAGATCCATAGGAGAATTCATTTGCAACCCTAAGCCCCGAGTTAAAGACGTCTCAAGGGATGACGTGGGTGATTTGTGGAACATTGCGATGCATTTATGAGATAGATTGCACGTTCACCACGGCGCTCAAAGAAACCAGATCGGGTTGCATTAGAGGCGGCGCTGTAATCCAGCTGTCCTCTGGGTGAGAATGCAAGCTTCGCAGTGTGCGAAGTACGAGGGGCTGCAGTGGAAATTGCTTTGGTGGCTCTGGTCCTGGGAGCAAGTACCTGCTTCTCGTTCACTTAAGCACATTAGCGAGCTTCATAAACACTTAAGTGGCTCACAGGATTCTTCACTTCCAGGCCTCGCCCCACCTCCTCTGCTGTCACACAGAGGCCACCAGAAACCACAGTCTTCTGGGTTTGACAGCCGGGCAGACAGGACCAGGCCAGGCTGCAGCCACTAAACCCCACGCTGGCAACTTCCAGACCCCCTGCACAATGTCAATGTCCAGTGGTTCCTCCCTGGGCTGCCTGCCTTCATGGGGCCCCTGCAATTAAAAAAAAAAAAAAAATTATTCTCACTCCTTTTTTAATATGTCTTATTAATAATTATAAATTTGTTTACTTTTTAGGACTCCATCATGATGTAAAGTGGATAAAACAACCAATCTGTCTTTCTTTTTCTTGGTACATGGGTGTCCTGCAGCCTTTATTCCTTCCAACCCCCACTTCACGTTCACGAGTATGAAGTTGAATTAACTCATGCTTTGCTGAAGCTAGATTGTGAGATTGTGTAGGCAGACATGGCTTCTCTTCTGAGCCTGCAAAGCAGCAGAATTCATGACAATGGGTTCTGTAGTAACAGGGACTGACTGCACTTATGCTGTCTCTGTCCATCCTTATAGCGCTCAGGAGTTTGGATGCCATTACTGGGCCCATTTTACAGAAAACAGACGCTCCCAGGGGCAACGTAACCTGCCCCAGGACAAGCAGCCACAAGGCAGAGAAAGGAGGGTTGGACCTGCACCTGTGAGACCACAGCCCTGGGGCATGGCTTCTGAGACTCATAGCTGGGGCTGAAGATCCCTAGGGGGGCTCTGCTGGGCTCACTGCTCTCCAGAGTGGTCCAGCCGGGCTGCAGGTGCTGCTTCCAGCTTGGTGCACTGAGGCAGGAGGAGGTGGAGGATGGAAAGTAAGATTCAAAGACAGGGAGTGCAAGGGGACAGTGATCCTTGAGGACTCCGAGGAGGAAGTAGGAGAATCATCCGGAATGGCCAGCCTGGGCCGAGCCTGGGCCGACACCTGGGTTGAGCCCAGCCCACAGAGCAGCTCCCGGGTCCTTGCACCTGCAGGAGGCCAGATCTGCTTGTACCTTCAAATGTTAGAGGAGGTGCCAGCACCCGGACAGGAGACGTCCTGCAGTCAGCTCACAGACATGGGGGTGTCGACTCCCCAGTACCCTTCCTGAGGACGCCGAAGTCAGGGTTTTAAAGTGGGGCTAAAAACACCAGCTGCCTCATTTGGGTATGGGGATCATCCTGTTGGCCCGTGTGCTGGGGAGGGGCTCCAGGGCTCTGGCCACATGTGTTCCATGACCTTCCAAGCCAGTGTGGCCTGGCCCTGCCCCATCTCCCTTTGCCTTCTCCACTCTGGCCACACTTGCCTTCTCCCAGCCCCACCACAGGACCTTTGCACATGCTCTTCCTGCTGCCTGGAGTGCCCTTTCCTGACCTGGCTAGCCCTGCTCATGCTCCAGATCGCAGGTCAGCTGTCACTTCCCAGTGGAGCTGGCCCTGCCCTCTTTGATTAGGTCAGGACCTTCTAGTCTTGGCTTCAACCCCCACCTTGGGCTCACCTTGCTCCTCTCTTAAGCACCATCATGATCACTCTTGCACCTTCACCCCCAACTGTGTGGATTCCATTTCAACCCCACTGGCCAGACACCAGCTCGGTATCCTGCAATTCACTTCTAACTCTGTCTGGCAGAGGCAGCTCAGACCCCACCAGTTAAGGACAAAAGCCTCCAAAAGGACTACCCCCACTTCAGCTGCAAGCCACAAGTCCCAGGAGGCCTTGGCTATAAATTCTAGAGTTCCCACAACATGCTCAGAATGGGTAACTCACTGGAATGACTCACAGAAGTCAGTTGTCTCTAATTATGCTTTAATTATAAAGGAAACACATAGAACGCATAGGGTGAGGTCTGCGAGGGGCAGAATTTCCATCCCTCTGTCATGGAGTCAACAGGGGTCAGCAGGGGTCTCCTTCCAGCACATCCATCTGTCCACCAGCACAAAGCTCTGCTGAGCTTCAGTGTCCAGGGTTTTTACTGTGTTTTGTTATGTAGATACGATTAATTAACACATTGGCCTCATGATTGAACTCAGTCTCCAACACCCCCCCACCCCCATCTGGAGGTCAGGCTGGCTCCAAGTCCCCAACTCTCTGGTCCTGTGCCTGGTCTTTCTGGCGACCAGCCTCCCCATCCTAAAACCACCCAGGGGCCAACAGTGAGTCACTTCATTAGCATAACAAAGACACTCCAATCTCTCAGGAAATTCCAAGGGTTTTTAGATACTCCATGCCAGGGCCCAAGGACAAAGGCCTCTTGTCTGCTCTGCCTGCAGCAAGCTCAGAAAGGCAGGGCCTGGCCTGTTTTGCCCCCTCCTGCATCCTAGCACCCAGCGCAGGGCCTGGGACATGGTGGGAACTCACCAAATGCTGATATTTGAAGGAGGCAGTCAGTCAGCCTGAAGGTGGCAGGGCCTACAGCAGACTTGCAAGGAGACCATAGAAAGGAAAATGCATCTGTCTTTGAAGAGCAGCAGGAAGGGCTCAGAGGTGCCCTGCTCGGCGCCCCCCACCCCACCTTGTCTTGCCTTTCTCAACTGCTTTTCAACCAGAGAAAGGACTCCTCTAGCAAGCTCCTAGGCCCTTGGTAGGAAGCTGTTTATTTGCCTTGATGTACATTTCTTTTTCCTTTATGGTATATGTTATTTTCCTCTGGCAAGATCCCTGTTTTCTTTGGAACGGTGCTTAAAATGATAGCATTTAGCCGATGAAATAGCAGCCCATCTTCTGTCTCCCTGTGACACAGCAAAAACGCTGTGACTAGCCAAAATGCCTCGCTTCCTTCTCGGCACAGCAAGTCCTTGTGCCGGGCACTGATTGCTAAATAAGGTATCTGGGCTCCAGTCATTTCATCCTAAGAGCAGCTGTAATCAGAGTTTCAGCAGCACACACCACCCTCTCAGGGAGGGAGATGCTGGCTGGGCCATCTTTTACGAATGGATCGTGAGTGTGTTCGGGTAATAAGGAAATGAGAGGGTTTTTCTTTTCCTCCCAAGTGCCACTGTGCATGGCGGCTTCTCTCACGGAATCTGGGTCCATTGTACTCCATTTAAAAGGACTTAGGTCGCTGGGGACCCTTTCATGACTGCCCTGATGCAGACGGTCCCATTCTGTTGACACACTCCACACGACTGTTAGGAAAATCCCATGGGGCCTCCAGATGTGCCCCTGGAAAACAGAAGACATTCTGATGATGCCAGAAAGACTGGTCCTTTTCTATCCATCCAGGAGTCGGGAAACGTTTTCTACTAAGGGCCAGTAGGTTTTTCAGTTTCATGGGCCAGATGTCCATCAGAACCACTCAGCTCCACCACGTCAGCAGGAAGACAGCCACAGACAGCACTTAGTGAGCCGTCCAGACTCCAACAACGTTTTATCTTAACAAACAGTGCATGCCAGGTTTGCCCAGTGGGTTATCGTCTGCCACCCTGAACCCCGCTACAGTTCGGATTCAGGTGTCCCAAATTAGGCAAAATGCACCTTGCATTTCCATGACTTATGGGTCAGATTTTTCCAATGATGCCTTTAATTCAGGGACAAGTATCTTGAGAAAATGTGTTGTTTTTTTTTAAAATTATACTATCATAGAAATAAATAAACCCACCAGGATGAAAGCACAGTTTCCATGAAGAATTCACATTATATACTATGAAATCTATACCCCGTGCAATTTGAGTGTGTTTTTTCTAAAGAAGCTGGGAAACCTTTCTGTGAGTTTCAGTTTTATAGCGTGTGTTTTGTTCTCCTTGAGAGGACCTCATAAATCAGTTGGACACATTTTGCTATAAAAGAAATATTTTATGTGTGAAATGCTGTCTTCAAGACTTTTCTCTTTTATCAGGGGTTTGTAAAAGTAGAAAATGGCACGTGGGTATAATTGGTTGGCCGTAGTCCTTAACTGTAGACATCATATATCTCTGCTTATGCAAAATTTATTTGCATGTCAGAACTTTATTTGAGTGGATAAGGGCAGAAGGAAGCTTCTCTGAAAACATTTCATATGAAAAGGCATATTCTGTACTTCAAAAAAAAATATTGGTCAAAACTTTGCCACCCTGTGTTAGTAGGGTGCTGAAGTCCACTAACTACCCACAGAAAACAGCCCAGCAGTGTCCAGAAGGAGATCCTTGGCAAAAGTAAATCCTGCCATGTTATTAAATCAATAAGATCCCCAAAATCAGTGGAAAGAAGCCCAATTCATTTTCAATGCCCCCCAAAAAATAGTAAAAATTAGCTAAAAAAAAAAAAAGCCTTAACTTACCTAAAAACATCAAGATCATAAAATTTCATTCTAATTTACACAATGAAAACACATTGGGTAAAGCTTTTCAACGCCTCTTTCATTTTTCCCCCCAAGCCTAGCGTCTGTCTTCGGTGTTGACTGTTCTGACTGAATATATTTTTAACTTTTAAAAGACTTGTCTTTAAACTCAAAAATAGTTTGACTTTTTGTCAAAATGGTCAAACAATCTTGGTGCTTGAAGTTGTATTATTGGAAGACGCAGGCCTGTCTTAAAAGCGAGAGCCCAAGAAGGGTGTTGCAGTGTGCGTTTCGGTTGTACTGCAGCGTGCGTTTCGGTTGTACTGCAGTGTGCATTTCGGTTGTACAGTGTGACACAACAAACCCCTCAAAGCTCAGAGGCTTCAAACAGCTGCTCTGTGGCTCTGAGGGTTGACTAGGCTCAGCTGGCCTGTCCGGACTTGGAGTTTCTCATGCATCTGCACTCAGTGGGGTTGAGGCTGGCATCATCCCAAGCCATGACCAGCCAGGGCATGCACGATGGCGCATGTATGTGGCTAGTAGTGGATGCTGGTCACCAGCTTGGAGATATGCTAGCAGCAAAGACTGGACATGGTTCAGCCTTCTCATGGCATAGGGACTAGGTTCTGAGAGCAGATGTCCCCAAAGGGAGCCTTCCAAGAGTCCCCTGTGGAAGCCAGAAGGCTCCTGTGACCCAGCCGTCGAAGGCGGGAACATCTCTTCTGCAGCATTCTATGAGTCAGACAGTCATTGGCCAGTCCAGGTTCAAGGGCCAGGCATTAGCCCCTCCCTCTGATGGGCAGTCCAGCCCGCAAATACAGAGAGGGAGGATTCGAGGCACCTCTTTGGAGACCATCACCCTCAGCACTAGAGGGGACTAGCAGGGAGGGCTGCTCACATCCTAACTCTTTGTATCACCCTAGTCACATGGTGATATTGGGGAAAAAAGGCATTCTTGTACAGACCACTCCTAAATTGAATTCCCGCTCTAACATGCCTCCCTGCTCATCACTGAGATCCATCTCTGCCTAATACACTCAGGTCATCATGGCTTGATCTTAGCTGATTGTTTTATATTGCATCTGTCCTATCATAAAGCCTCAGTGCAATGGAGTTGGTTGCAAAGTGAAAGTGCAAGTAATGCACACGTGCAGGATTTCATGAAGATGATGAAAGCACTATCAAGAAAGTGCAGGAATTGCAGCCACAATTATTGAGAAAGGAGGTGGAGTTCAACCAGATAACCACTGAGGAGGCAGAGATCCAGTTAGCCGGTGAGAGTAGAAGACATTTACTGAAGTGATGAATGATTAAGAGAACAGCTTCAGGATATTGGTAACATTCTAGACTCATTTTTTGCAAAGATCACTCTCTGCAGTGGGGCTCTGAAAGGCAAATGTAAAGGGAACGCCCTGCTGAGCAGCCACAGTGCTTGTTAGCCGCAATAAGTCAAGTAGGACTCGATCACTACTCGCATGTTCTTTCACCCTAGAAGTTAGCATTTAGTTGCAGTTATAAGCAAAGTTTTATTAAATATAAAATAAAATACATCTATTTTTGCAAAATTTTAGTTTTGTTTTTTGGATATGAAGTGCTAAGCAAATACTGGGTTTGCACTCTTGACTATAAAATTTCAGCCCTGGTTTTCAGTGTATTCCTGCTGAAGCCTTTCTGACAGAATGGATTGTCCTTCAGAACAAAGACCTCCTGAGATGTGAATCCGGAGGACCAGGGCTGCAATGCCTGCTTTCCCGTCACCCCGTGGCGGGCGCCATGGAGGACGCGCTGTTGTTGGTGTCCTCGGCAGGTGTCCTGGTGCCTCTGGTTGTAATGGCGCTTCTCTGAGACAGGCACAGCATGGGGAGAAGTTCTGGCAATCACATCAGGTGTCTAAATGCCGCTGCCCCCGCGGTGGTAAGTTCTGGAAGTCTGCAGTTGTTGGGAAAAGCCCAGGTCAGCAAATCGGCAGGCAGATTCCTCAGAAAAGTGTCAGAACAGTCAGACTTCGGATCTGAGCTGGAAGTTTCTTTTGAGTTCAGATATCACTTCAGAAACATTTCCTGTGTCCAGCTTCAGTCTTGGGGTGAAAAAGACACATTTCTTTATCCATTTCAGAGCAGAGATGACTTCTTTGAGATCTAAGCCTGTGCTATGTGGCGAGCTTTCCCACGGCTCATGCAGAATCTCAGACTCGAAATGCAGCGTCCAACACCAGCCCCGCTGTCATCCGTCCATGGCAGGAGTCAAACTGTCCATTCTCTTGGAAGAGTCACAAGAGAAAGGACTGAATTTCAGAATCAGGGGTTTCAGCAGGAAAGGAAGCGGAAGGAGCATCCAGGTCTGCCCCTTGGCTTCAGAAAGGACTTAGGCAGAGGAACTGGGCCGGGGCCTCACAGCTAGTTGGGGCAGAGCTGGGCAGGCTTCTGGGCTCTGCTCACTCATTGATGACGCTGGTTATACCCACTCCAGGTGGGAGAAAAGACCCCTTTCCCCACTGCCATTTAACCACTGTTTGATCCTGGTGTGTTCTGAATGTCTGTGTCCCTCCAGAATTCATCTGCTGAAACCTAACTCCCAAGGCGATGGTGTTAGAAGGCAGGGCCTTTGGGTGGTTACAAGGTCATGAGGACTCTGCCCCCAGGAATGGGATTACAGCCTTTATAAAAGGAACTCCAGAGAGCTGCCTGGCCCGTCTTCCATGTGAGCACACATAGAAAGTACCATTTAGGAGAAAACATGCCCTCACCAGACACCAAATCTGCTGACACCTTCATCTTGGGCTTTCCAAGCTCCAGAGCTGTGAGCAATAAATGTCCATGGTTCATAAATGACCCAGTCTAAGCCTTTCTGTGATGGCAGCCCGATCGGACTACGACAGGACCCTAACAACAAGAAGGGCCAGGTTGGGTTGTACAGTTTGCATGGCAGGTTCATCCAGGTTCTCTCCAACCCTTCTTTACTAGCAGGACATAGCTTCAGAAAAACTCGAGCCCTGGTGAGGTGGAAACTCTTGCAGCTTTCAAATCCAATCTTTTGTATCAGCATATTCTTCTGAAGGACAGTGATGAGCACAAATGTGACCCACACTTGAAGACCACCCAGACACAAATGCCCCAGCAGCTTCCAGAAACAGTTATTACCGTTTTAAGTGCATCTATTTAGCATGATGGATTTGATCAGTCTTTGCTAAATTGAGCACATAAACGAGGATGTATTTAAAGGAGTGTTAGTGCACTTTTCATAAATCCCAAATGCGGGGCAAGCTGGCTCACACTGGTGTTGAAAAGCAGGGTGTGTCCGAGGAAGGGCCGCATCACACCAGATGTGGATTGAGCTGTGCCTCCCCGACGTGGAGACCCTCCAAATACTCCACTTGCAGAACCTGTTTTTAAACAAACATCATTATTATCAGGTCAATGAAACATCCCCATATCTCTTATGCTCATCATCCTGCTGTGCAAATATTTGTGGTTTTAAAAAGGTAACAGATTGTGAGAACTCCAGTAAAATGATTGCAGAACTAACCACCCTTTTAAGTAGAAGTGACATTTCTAACACGCCCACTCAGACGGTTCCAGCCTTTGCCTTGGGGTTATACATTAAACTCCACTTAAGCTGCCTGCAGTGAGGGGCAGAAGCCTGCGTTACAGACTCAAAGGCAAAACGTGGGATGCTTTCCTGCACCCGCTGGAGACTCATCCACTGTCAGTGACTTCCAGAGACAGGCAAGGGTGTCAGGAGGCTCCTGGGATGCACTGAAGCAGCTCCTTTTATGAAATAAGTGGCAAAGAAGAATTTTAACCCTCTTTATGCTGATAAAAACAATACACATATGTGGGAATGCATGTCTTGGGTTTGAGCACTGATCCTTTTTCTGCAGTTCTCCGGCCTTGGCACTGTTGGCCTCGGGGGCTGAATCGCCCCATGGTGGGGGCTGCCTTGTGCATTGAAGGTTAACAGTGTCCCTGGCCTCAACCCTTTAGATGACCCCTAGGTGCACCCCTTCTTCCTTCTCCCATCCCCAGGTATGTGAATCACAATGTCTTTAGACGTTGCTAGTGTGTCTTAGAGACCAAAGCAACCCCTGATTGAGAACCGCTGCCTAGGAAGACACACTTTTCATTTGTTTGTTGTTTTTAATGTACTTTATAGTTGAGAGACACCGTGCCCCACCTAGGTGTGAAGCACCTCGCTTTACCTGGAAGCCTCGGCATATTTAAATACCAGTCCCCTGCACACTTATTTGTCGCAGAGTGCTTAATGCTCTTTAATTGGTGCAGTAAATATTCCAGAGTCTTCCTTGTTATGCCAGAGTCATTTAGAAATCAGCCCTGAAATGTGGCTGCTATTTTAAGGATCATCACACATCATCTGCTGTTTGGTGTCAAACCCTGAGCCCCTGTTATTTAACACTGATTAATAAATGGCAGGTTGTCAGTACCGGTAGTGAAGACACTTCAAGGAGCCATTGTTCTTTTAAATTAAAACATTTAAACATTTAAATCCAGGGCTGGTTCTCGCGGCTCATTTTAATTATTCCTTTTGTCTTGGCATACCTTTCTTCTCCTGATCACACAGCTGTCACGCCAGCAGTACCTGGAGTCGGAACACGACAGCCCTTTCCCTATTAGCTGCCATTATTTTCACCAGGAAAGCTGGAAGCTGCTGGAGCAGATGTTAATTTTGAGAGAAGACTGCTAGCTAAGTTATTAAAATGAGCGCATCCGATGGCTGCGACTCATATGATTTATACGCGGGCAGGGCCTGCAGGACCAGGTCTTGCTTGGCTCTGTATGTGTGTGTGTGTGTGGATCTGTGTATGTGTGTGTCTCTGTGTGGTGTGTCTGTGTGTGTGTCTGTGTGTATCTGTCTGTCTCTGTGTGTGTGATTATGTATATCTGTATATGTGTCTATATCTCTGTGTGTCTGTGTGTGTGTCTGTATCTATGTGTGTGTATCTTTATGGATATCTCTGTGTGGGTGTCTGTGTGTGTGTCTGTGTGTGTATCTGTGTGTGTGATTGTGCGTATCCATATATGTGTCTATATCTCTGTGTGTCTATGTGTGTGTATGTCTGTATCTATGTGTGTGTATCTTTGTGGCTATCTCTGGTTGTCTGTGTGTGTGTCTGTGTGTGTGATTCTGTGTGTGATTGTATCTGTATATGTGTCTATATCTGTATGTCTATGTGTGTATGTCTGTATCTATGTGTGTGTGCCTTTATGGATCTCTCTATGTGAGTGTCTGTGTATCTGTATGTGGCTGTGTCTCTCTTTGTGTATCTTTGTGTGTGTTCATGTGTATCTATATGTGTGTCTCCGTGTGTCTGTCTTTATGTGTATATATGTGTGTTTGTGTATCTGTGTATGAGTTTTTGTGTGTGTTTCTGTGTATCTGTGTGTGTCCATGTCTATGTGTGTCTGCATGTGTATGTATGTCTGGGTGGGTATCTGTGTGTGTGTCTTTGCATTCACCTGTGTGTGTGTCTTTGCATTCACCTGTGTGCGTGTGCATCTGTGTGTACATTTGTGTGTTTCTGTGTGTATGTGTCTATGTGTGTCTGTGTACATCTCTGTCTGTGTGTATATTTGTGTATCCGTATGTATGTGTGTCTGCGTGTGTCTTTGTGTACATCCGTGTTTGTGTGTATATTTGTATCTGTGTGTTTCTCTGTGTGCATCTGTGTATATTTGTGAGTTTCTGCATGCATGTGTGTGTCTGTGTGTGTCTGTGTATCTATTTGTATGTATCTGTGTGTATGTGTATGTATGTGTGGGTTTCTTTGTGTATGTATTTGTGTGTATCTGCACGTGTGTTTCTCTGTGTGTACCTGTGTATATTTGTGTGTTTCTGCATGTGTGTGTCTGTGTGTGTATTTGTGTGTATCTATATGTATGTATGTGTGTGTGTGGGTTTCTTTGTGTGTGTATTTGTGTGTATCTGCATGAGTGTTTCTCTGTGTGAGTCTGTGTATATTTGTGTGTTTCTGCGTGTTTTTTTGTGTGTATCCGTATGTATATCTTTGTGTGTCTTTGTGTACATCTGTGTCTGTGTGTATATTTGTGTGTATAGGTATGTGTGTTTCTCTGTGTGTGTGTATATTTGTGTGTTTCTGCATGTTTGTGTCTGTGTGTGTCTGTATCTATTTGTGTGTATCTGTGTGTATATGTGTGTGGGTTTCTTTGCGTGTGTTTGTATGTATCTGTATGTGTGTTTCTGTGTGTCTGTGTGTATCTCTGGTGCGTGCACGCATGTGTTGATGGAGCGTTTTCCCTTCCCATCTTGGTGCTTGCTACGGGGACTTCTTGTCCCTAGTCTTTCTTCTCCACTCTTCCCCCACTCCCTATTGCAAGAATCCCAGCCTGACCCTGGCCACCTCTGGCCAGGGAATGTGTTCAAAGACTGTCGAGAATCTCTGGAATCAATGGAGCTGGGGGACCCCAGCTGGACAATATCCAGGAACCAAGGGGCTTGTGGAGAGCCAGACAGGGCCCCAGCCATCCCCAGGCGGGACAGCATCGGTGCTCAGAGGCTGACTCCAAAGGAAAGGTCCGCTTGGCCAAGCCAAAGGCATGAGCTGTTGCCCCAGGTCCCTCCTTCAAAGTGAGTGGCCATAGCACCCCATGCCAAGACCAGCCACAGTGAGGGTCCTCTGAGGCAGGCGGGGCATGGGAGTGCCGATGATGGGAAGAGTAGGAGTGACGAAGAGCTGGGCAAGACCAATGCCCCTCAAGCCTCCCCGGCTTCCCTCCAGCTCCTCCTCTCCCTCTCCCTTCCCCTCCTCTTCCTTCCTTCTTCCAACAGGTCAGCAGGAGGCAAAGGGACCAAGGCCATTCTACTTTTAGTTCTACAGATGCAGTTTTCTCACCAACTTCAAAATACACCGGGTTTGTGTTGTATTTCACCGTGCTCTTGGTTTTTAAAAAAGGAGAAAGAAGGAAAGCCATGTTGCAGAATTGAAGGTAGAGACTTGCCAGACCTTTCCCAGGATGTGACGTGCTGGCTGGACGCCGCGGTCCTTCGCCCTTTCCTGATCTGACATGGGGAGGGAGGGTGCCCAGCCCATCTGAGCTAGTCCTCCCCGCAGTCCTGAAGGAGGCCATCTGTGGTCCAGTGCCTGGCGTCATTTCCTCCCGAACGCTGGCCCTGGCGCTCCCATGCCGACTGGTGGATAGCAGTGGGTTACAATGTAGCAGACATGGCAGTGAAACTGAAACCACAGGGAAACTGTGGGTGGGCAGTTGATTTAGAAGTGATGATTCGCCGGGCGCAGTTGCTCACGCCTGTAATCCCAGCACTTTGGGAGGCCCAGGAGGGCGGATCACGAGGTCAGGAGATCGAGACCATCCTGGCTAACACAGTGAAACCCTGACTCTATTTAAAATAACAAAAATTAGCCGGGTGTGGTGGCGGGCGCCTGTAGTCCCAGCTACTCGGGAGGCTGAGGCAGGAGAATGGTGTCAACCGGGGAGGCAGAGGTTGCAGTGAGCTGAGATCGCACCACTGCACTCCAGCCTGGGAGACAGAGCAAGACTCCGTCTCAAAAAAAAAAAAAAAAAAAAAAAAAGAAGTGATGATTCCTAGGTCCACTTTAAGAAAGACCATGAAAAATGAAATCGGAGATCAAAAGTGTGGGTGATACTTGGGAAGGGTGTCTTTTACTCAGATGACCTTGGAACCAGATTGGACTAACAGTCACTAAGCACTGTCAGCCAGACATAATAATTTAAAACACATTTATTAGACCAAGGCCTACTGCTATTTTCTTATAAAACTCATTTCTACAAGTTTATCTCACTTTTATTTATATATCTAAAAATAAGTAGGGGTGCAAAAATGTACATAAATACTTGATTAATTATTTTGCTTACAAAATTACTTCTCCAATAAAAAAGACTATACTTTGATCATACCCATAGTTTAAGTTAAAACAATTTTAAATAAGATCTAGTGTCACACTTTTAAACAAACAGTCTTAGTCTATTGGCATCACTTGCACTGTTCCGTGTCATCAGATGTTCATAGCTGCATAAACATTCCATCTCATGGATTATCGTTGTTCAACTGATCTGCCTCATCTTAAAAAGTTGGGTTGTTTGCACTTTTCGTGATAGAAGGTGGCTGTAAAGCGAAATTCTCGTGCATGCGTTTTTCACGCATCTCTGTTCATTTCCTTGGGGTTGACTCACAGGACTGAAGAACTAGAATGGTTTTAAGGTGTCCACATGTGTTGCTGGTCTGCCCCAAAGAAAGCCCAGCCCACTTATCAATTCATGAGTTTGTGTGTGTCTGAGCACCTGTCTCACCTTAACCCAGGGTATGTGTTGGGGTGGAGAGTGTATACAATTATTTATATATATATATATATACCTTAATAAATATATTCAGTTTGGCCAATTTGTTAGGGGAAAATTGTTATTTACCCATTTTATGTGTCATTATTAGTGAAGCTAAATTTTTATTGCCAATTGTTTGTTGGTCATTAGGTTTTTTCTTTGTAAATTCGTTATCTCTTTGGATTTCGTGTGTGTGTATTTTAACTTACGTTTTTTCCTCTGGAGTACTTATCTTTTCCAGTGTGATTTGGAGGAATTCTTTGTATACTGTTTATTTACTAACCTTTTTGCCTACCATACTCATTACAAATACTCTCTGTGATTTTGTCTTTTGGGTTTCTTCATGGTGTTTTTTGTTTGTTTGCTTGTTTGTTTTTGAGACGGAGTCTCACTCTGTCACTCAGGCTGGTGTGCGGTGGTGTGATCTCGGCTCACTGCAACCTCTGCCTCCTGGGTTCAAGCAATTCTCCTGCCCCAGCTTCCCAAGTAGCTGGGATTACAGGCATGAGCCACCACGCCTGGCTAATTTTGTGTGTGTGTGTGTATTTTTAGTAGAGACAGGGTTTCGCCATGTTGGCCAGGCTGGGCTCGAACTCCTGACCTCAGGTGATCTGCCCACCTCGGCCTTCCAAAGTGCTGAAATTACAGGCATGAGCCACTGTGCCCGACCTATTCATGGTGTTTTTGATATAAAGGTTTTCCTGGTATTTGGAAGTCATGCTTTTCAGTCTTGTCCCATTTCACTTACTTTTTATCATTCGGGGTCTCCTACTTTCCCCTTTCCCACTCAGATCCATTTTCTCTCCCCTGCTCATTCTACTTCCTTTTTTTTTTTTTTTTTTTGAGACGGAGTCTCGCTCTGTCTCCCAGGCTGGAGTGCAGTGGCCAGTGGCGCAATCTCGGCTCACTGCAAGCTCCGCCTCCTGGGTTCACGCCATTCTCCTGCCTCAGCCTCTCCGAGTAGCTGGGACTACAGGCGTCCACCACCACGCCCGGCTAATTTTTTTTATATTTTTAGTAGAGACGGGGTTTCACCGTGGTCTCGATCTCCTGACCTCATGATCCGCCCACCTCGGCCTCCCAAAGTGCTGGGATTACAAGCGTGAGCCACTGCGCCCAGCCTTTTTTTTAGCTTGAGATGGTGCGTGAAAAATTTTAATAAGACGCATGGGAAGGCAGGAGAGGAGATAGGAGCAAGAGTAGAAAAGGAAAAATAAGACTTGGATGGCGAGGATGAGAATGTCACCTTTTGCTCGTATCTTCAAATTCTATTTTTATTTGCTTTTTAAAACATATAATGATGTACAAGACTCTCATTTGGAAATTATATCTCCATTCCATAACCCTCTTTCTTACCTTCCTTTCATCATATTTTCTGACACTTTCCCCCGAATTCTCCCTCTTCCTTCATTTTCCTTCTTCTCTTTTTTTCCCAGCACCCTGAAGCATTAACTTACTTTTTGGAGGTCATGGGCTTTTCCCAAGATTCTGCCACCGGCATCCTGTTTGTCTTTCTTGTTCTTCCCTGGGGCCTTCTATGCTGATTTCCCTACCTAATCAAGGTAGAAAAGAACCAAAAGGATCTTAAAAGTGGGTTGGCCCAGGCTTCGCTGGTTTGTTTCAGCCCAGCAGGTCTTTAGACTCCATGCTGGCTGGAAGCCAGTGCCCCAGGAGACATTTGCACTTAATGCCTTCTGTATCCCAGGAATCACGGGCAGCTGGGCACCTTGTTTTTACATTCTGCTGACTGTGAAGAAGGTGCTTTTATAGTTTCCATAAGAGATGTTTATTAAACAAACCTGCACTCTTCCAGACCGGAAAGGTATTATGCGAACGTTTTATGAGCAGAATGTAGAAATTAATGGAGAAAAACTACTAGAAATTTGGGTTGTTTGATGTTGTTTGCTACTCGCACCCAACAGACTACGGTTAATCATACATCATGGCATAGCCTCCTCCAATCTCCTTCATAATGTGTTTTTTTATTTCCATTTGTGTTGGGGGTTTTGTAAAATAAACACACATTGTGTTCCCTGGGAAGATAATGGGTGTCTCTGAAAGGACAAAGCGGACTCTGATTTAGTCGGCTCTGTGCTGTGATAGGAGCAAGAGGAATTTTATGTATTGCATTATCACCGTTCTGGTGGTAGAAAATGACTTAAATAGACCTAGCCTCCGAAATCGTCATTGTGTTAAGCCTTGTTATGATGAACTTTTCCTCGCGTGCATGTGCAGTTCTGTATAATGAATACACAGATAGGCACCTGCGCATCTGAGGTTTTCTTTTTGATACTCTGAAAAGGCTATTCTTTCTTTTTTTAGGCCAATCTTCGAGGTTAGTGATGGAGAAATAGCAATAATAATAATAACAACAGCATGAAAAATAAAACAAAATCGAAAAGCTCTGGCATATTTAAATTTTCATTAGAAGCCAGCTGCAGTGTCTGGATTCTACAGTAGGTCATGTTAAGGGACTGCTGGGTCCTGAACATGCAGACTTTTTCTCTACTTTTTAAAACCTGGATCCACATTAACTTCTGTCACTTCACACACAGCCTCTGGGGAAGCAGTTGGGGATGGGATGGCACCTGCCCACTGTGTGCAGTGCCAGGGGCTGGGTAAGGGTGTTCAGGCTTCATCTTTGCTGCTTCAAGGGGCACTGGTGCCAGCCACATTAGTGTTTTAACCCAAGCCAAGGCTGTCCTCAGAGGCCCACAGCATGATGCATTTATCTCCACGGGGTCCGAGGGACCTTGGAACAAAGGTCAGTGTGGATGGCTGGGCCAGCTGCCATTGGACCCAAGGAAAGGGGAAATTAAAACCATTCATTTACATATTCCTGATTCTCATGTTTGCTCCCAAGCTCTGTGCAAAGGCTAGCCTCCACTCTTCCCAGCAGCTCCACTCCCTGAGTCCCTCCGCTAATAAGGACTATCCAGCCTGCTGTCTAGTCTCTCTCCATAGCCTGTGACGTGGGGATATTTTGTAATCGGATGTATAGTCCATCTTGCTTAAATGGTAATTTGTACAGTCTCCTAATAGTGTATGAATAGAAGGAGGATAAGAAAGAATTCCAACTTTTATTGCTTTGGAAAGATTATTTTAATAGTAGTGTATGTTGATGGTAGAGAATTTTAATAAAAAATGGATAAGACTTAAGAACTTGAAATCACCACTGTTAATATTTTGATCTGCAAATACCTTTTCTAGCCTTTATCATTAACTCTACAGAAGTGAAATTATACCAAATACTTTTGGTTTTTTCCTCAATGTATCTGTGTACTGAGGCTATTTTCTTATTAGACTTAATTTTCTATACCATTTTTAAGAGCTGCGTAGATTCTGTGTATTTTGTAGTACTTTGTATGGTAATTTCCATAAACAAGTCGGAAAATATGCTTTGTTTCAATTATCCTATCATTAGATGGATAAAAGGCACTTCCACACACCTTGCTTTTGCGAAACCAGCGAGAACTCTGTGTTCCCTTTTGGAGCAGTTGCCGTTTGCAGCACGGCTGGCCTCTGCCCCTGACTAATCTCAACCCTTATTCAGAATGGAAACTTGAGGGTATGTTAATTTCTACAGTGTTGACAATGATGTCATAACAATCAAAACTATCTTAGTGGATTCTTTTAAGTCTTCTTGAATGACCTTCTGTTTATGAATGTTTAACCCAAGTCTGGTTCAGGGCTGTCTCTGTATGACCCACCTTCCTGGGATAATCCTCCAGGACAGGGCCTTGGTGGGACCCCAGCCTTCACACTTCTGGACAGTTGCGACTAAAGGGAAATGATGCTTCCAAGACGGGCTCAACATGACCCATGATCGAGCCTTCCACACGTGCGTTGGCCCAGCCATGCAGGGAAAGAGTCTGGGGGCTGGGGGTTCTCCCAAACTGTTCTCCATGCCCTTTTAAGTCTGTTTTCACAGCAGTGGGGGCTGAGATGCAGTGTGATTTGCACCAAGCCCTAACCTCTAAAGACACAGTTTATTTCAACAAACCTTTGTGCTGGGTCTTCACTTGACAGAGGATTTATTAAGGAAGACTTCAGATGCAAATGGCTGCTTTGATGTTGAAATATGCTTTAAGTTTTGCAAATACGTTTGAGGTTCTATCTATGTCTATTCCTATTAAAAGCTCAGTTCCCTCATCATTGTCCCAAACCAAGACGGTGTCTGAGCTTGCTGTGATAAGACAAGGACTTCTCAGGGCCTGGGTCCACAGCTCCAGGATTCATTCAGCAAACTGCTGGGAGGCCACTGTTGTCAGGACACTGGGTTAGGGCAGAGAGAACCCCGCTCTCCAATGGAGAGAGTCTGCTGCTGTGCTCCAAGAGTGGAGGTGGCTAGAGCGGGGTTTTCTCTGCTCTAACCCAGTGTCCTGACAACAGTGGCCGCCCAGCAGTTTGCTGAATAAATCCTGGAGCTGTGGACACAGGCCCTGAGGCGTCCTTGTGCTATCACAGAACACCAGATAGCCATGATGCATCTAACACAGTCCATTTGTGAGGAAGTCCACATACCTGGATCATAAGCCTCCCTAGAGAGGGGCCTGGAGGCTCAGGAGAGGGGAGGGGGGTTTGTGTGAATAGATGCTCACCAGCTATTCTAGAACTCTTTTCCTTCCTCTCACGCCCCCCTCCTTCCCTCCGTGTCATCCTGCCACCTGTGCATGTTTCTTCACTAGAGTCTTGAGTAACTCTATGATAGACAGCTGTGCCTGGTGCTGTGGGAGCCTGATGGGCATGATACTTGGCACCTGGCTTCAAAAGGCGGCCGCATATAAGGAGGAAACAGCACGGCCCACTACGGAGCATGCGCGTCTCAGCCGCGTCGGAGGAGTTCAGCGTGCTTGGCCCCCCAGGCAGACCTGGCTATGAATCTCAGGTAGGATTGTTGCTTACCTGAAGCCACATCTTCAAAGCCTCAGCTTTGTAATCTGCAAAATGGGTATAATAATACCGTTATATATCTTAATGCTATTTCCAAGATACAGGCAAGCTAACAGGCTCAAATGAGAAAATGCTTCTGGGGCAAAGCCTGAAGCAGCAGCATTTCTTCCTCTTCTACCTTCCAAGTAGGTCCTTGGCTTACTGGGTAAAGGGAAGATTGCCGGAGCCTGAGAGGCTGTGTGGACTTACCTAGGAGAGCGGGGGGTCGTCACGGAAAACTGCAGAAGGTGGGAGGGAGGAGGGCACTAAAGAGAGGAGAGGGGAAGGAGGAGGAGGGGGTGGGAGGCTGGGAGGACGGCATCCAGGGTGGACTCTGGACCGGGTAGGAGGGCTCCCTGGCTGTGGTGTGCCAGGGAGCCCAGCATACAAGCTTCCATTTGTCTCCAAAGGCCTGATCTGCACAACATAAATGAGGAAGGATGTAGAGACTTCCCAGCTCTTCTCTCATGCATAGGCACTTAGATGATTTAGGGAGAGACCATTGGAAAATTAATTATCCAGATAATTGCCTAACACTTCACTTCACTTTATAAAATGGAAACTTGATTGTGAGTCTGACATCCACCCCTTCAGTGTCCTTCAGAAAATGGCTGTGGCCCCTTCCTGAGAACCCAGAGCATTTGCACTTTTCATTTGTCTGTGGATTATGACGCTGGGTCAGCCCGTGGTTGGGCCCCACTGCAGAGTTGCACAGCTGGTGGAGGCTTGTGCTCAGGTTGTAATAAAGCAATAGCCTTTCACCTTCCCAGGCCGGGCCCACAAACAGACAAGGCGGCAGACTTACATGCTGAGTTCCAGGTGTCTTTGGAATTAATCTCATGTCAGAAAATTATATGAGATGATGCCTGATGCCTCTTGTCCGTAATAGATCTTAGTCCCTCGTTTAAGGATTTCCTTACACTGCTTGACAGAGAAGAAAAGCCAACCTTAAGTAGCTTTATGTAGGTAGCTTGATTTCTGAAAAGATTGCTAATCCTAGTGGGAATTTATGTAAAAGCGTTCAGACTGCAGAATAGTCAAGATTTCGATATTTATCAAATGCAGCTCTTCTTGTGTGAATAATGTATTCTGGGGCAGGCTTGGTAAATTGCTTTAGTTAATGAATTTCAAAGGTAGGGATGGTTGTTGAAGCACCTCATCTGGTGAGCTTGCTGTTTGAGTTTTGCTATTTATTCCGTTTTTAAATTTTTCCAATTGTTGAAGAGTTTTCCCACGCCGTATGGAAGTAAGGCAGGGAAAGCAAGAGGTGTGTGATTTGGTTGATTCTTCACACTTCATCTTTGTGATGCATTTTTTTTTTTTTTTATGTGTAGAGGCCTTGCAGGCCTTGTGATTCAGGCAGTAAAACTTTGAGAAAGTGGCCCCTGGCAGATGGAGAAGATATGAAATAGGAGAGTGAGACAAAAACAGAAAACTGAGTGACTATGTTTCTCAGCTTTTCCACCATCCATTTACACCACAGCCCTCGGTTCTAACCAATCTGCCTTCTTATAATAACACACTTAAGAAAAAGCATAGCTGGTATTTAATCTTGTAACTTCTTAAAAGTTAAACTAGTGATGTGTCTTCTCCTAAGTTAGCAGTATAGAAAAAGGTTCTATTAAGAAGCAAATAAAGAAATGAAAATCAAACTTCCTGGGAAGTAATTATATGAGTTTATAATAAGCCATAAGACATTTGAAAGGAAAGGGAAAAAAGCCAATGAAAGAGTGTATTGAAGATATTAAATTAAGTAATTTTAATGTCACCATTTGATATCCAGGAACTTGAACAATTTATAGTTCTTGAAACTGTCAAATTGAAGCATTCATTTTTCTGTCATGGGAGCAGTGGCAGTGATGGGGGATTATATATCTCAGCGTATAGGAAGAAGGAACTCGCATTGCACTTTGAAGATGCAAGTTCCTGTGGGGCGGCCCAGCAGAGACTTCAGGGCTGAGCTCGAGGGGTTCGCACGTGTGTAGTCCCAGCCGGCTGTGAGGTCCTCCAGGAAGGGACGGGACCCCTCTGAGCCTCCTCCAGTGTCCTGTCTCTCATGGGAGAAGGAGGATGCTGTTGCCACCCACTTCTTAGGTCCTCAGGAGTCAAGGATTCAGTGTGTGGAAAAGGCTCTGTGTGGAGCTGGGTCCAGGGTGCACTCAACCCATAACAACCAGAGCCACAGAGAAAGATGGTGCCTTGTGGGCAGCTCACCTGCAGACAATCTGCAGGCCGTAGATTTGATTCTGTGTATTTAAAAACCAAATATTTGGCCTATCTTTCTTTGCAGAATTATAAGAAATAATCTGTGACCTGATATGGTTTGGCTGTGTCCCCACCGAAATCTCATCTTGAATTGTAGTTCCCATAATCCGCACATGTTGTGGGAGGGACCCAGTGGGAAGTAATTGAATCATGGGGGCAGTGACCCTCATGCTGTTCTCCTGATAGCGAGCGAGTTCTCACAAGGATCTGATGGTTTTATAAGAGGCTTTTCCCTCTTTTGCTCTGCACTTCTTCCTGCTGCCTTGTGAAGGACAGGCTCGCTTCCCCTTCTGCCATGGTTGTAAGTTTCCTGAGGCCTCCCAAGCCCTGTGGAACTGTGAGTCAATTAAACCTCTTTCTTTTATAAATGACCCAGTTTCGGTAGTTCTTCATAACAGTGTGAGAATGAACTAATACATGGCCATCCTGGTGACCTGTGTGCACCCTGATGAAATTCTGTAGCGTGAGTCTGCCCGTGTGTTCACTGAGTTCCCTTCTCCCAGGCCCTGGGCCGGCTGCTGGGATACAGTGGTGACCAAAGTGGAGACAGTTCCTATCCTCACGGAGTTTATACTCAAGACGGGGAGTCAGCAAAGTAAACAGGCAGCCACAACCATGGGGTGAACTTTGTGATGGGGATGTGCACCTGGGGGGAACGTTGTGATGGGAGGGGCACCCGGGCCAAACATGGGTGATTGTTAGTGAAGAGCCCATAAGACAGGGTAGGAGTCAGGGGAAACAGGGAGGGGGGAGCATTTTTTTTTTTTTTTTTTTTTTTTGAGACGGAGTCTCGCTCTGTCCAGGCTGGAGTGCAGTGGCGGGATCTCCGCTCACTGCAAGCTCCGCCTCCCGGGTTCATGCCATTCTCCTGCCTCAGGCCCCCAAGTAGCTGGGACTACAGGCGCCCGCCACCACGCCCAGCTAATTTTTTGTATTTCTAGTAGAGACGGGGTTTCACCATGTTTGCCAGGATGGTCTCGATCTCCTGACCTCGTGATCCGCCCGCCTCGGCCTCCCAAGGTGCTGAGATTACAGGCATGAGCCACCGCGCCCTGCTGGGAGGAGTGTTTTAGGCAGGGGAACAGTGTATGTGGTAGCCTGCAGGTTAGAGGTCTGTGGCAAACGCAGGAGCCTGCACCTGGTGTTAGTTTTCCCCTCTGCGGGGGGAGGGGGGCAGTGGTGCAGGAGTGGTTTGAAGGATGGGTTCCATGACCAGGGTAGGAAGCATGGATTTTATTGCAAGCAGTTGAGAATTTAAGTGTTTTATTTTCTTTAACAGCTTTATTGAGATATAATTCACATCCATAAAATTCACCCTTTTAATGTAATTCAGTGGTTTCTAGTTTATTCAGAGTTACGCAGCCATCACCACCAATTCAAGCACATTTTCATCACCCCAAAAAGTTCTATGTAATTTTTCATCTCACATGTAGATTTGTGTAACCACCACAACCAACATCCCAGAGTGTTACATCTGCACAAGCATATACTTTGTAAAGACATCAATATCAAGTCCAACTTTTAGATACAGGAAGGTGAGATGGAAAGCGTATATATACACTGCGTGGTGATGTTCAGTATGTAAGTGCTCTAAAAGAAGCACAGCCACAAGGTCTATGGCTTGTCCACGACACCTCTGTGAGGGTGACAACTGCAAACAGCCCAGGGTGGGCTGGTGGTGCGAGTGCCTCAAATCAGCGTGCCTGTGGGTTGTGTGATTCTCTGAATTGGTGAAGAGCTCTAGGAAAGTTGTGAGCGGCACAAAGGACAGCTTCCCTTCTGTGCATGTGGCAATCGCACTCCTGAAAAATTCAGTGAAGGATTTTAATAAATCCCCCAAAAACCAGGTGATGTTTATATGTAAAACAAAATGAAGATCTGGACTCGGGTAATCCTAAACTTCTAGGACTAGCCAGCGACTAACCAGCCACATGTGGAGCTTCCCATATGCTACACAGGGTGCATTAGCTTCCCTGGCCTGTGCCCATAAGAAGCTAATGGCATCCCTACACACTGGAAAAACCCAAATGTACCTCTCACATTTCCAAACTGCCCCATGGGGTGGTGCCACCCCCATGAGAGCCACTGTGCTTGACTCTGAGATCCTCGAGGACCCTGTGTATGGTCCTTACATGTCATCTGCAGCATGGGCCAAGCAAGCATGAAGGAGCCAAACATGCATGCAGGTGTGAATAGATGGATACATGGGTGGATGGAGAATAGGATGGAGAGAATGAAGGATGGATGGATGGATAGATATATGGATGGAGAGAAGGAAGGATAGAAGGGAAGAAAGGAAGGAAAGGAAGGAAGGAAAGAGGGATAGAGAGAAGGAAGGAAGAATGGCTGGATGGTTGGATGGATAGATAGATGGAGAGTGGATAGATAGATGGGTAGGTGGGTGGACAGGAGGACTGATGGCTCTTAAATAACCTCTGCCTGCAAAACCCTCAGGAACCTGCTGCCCAGCATTTGTGCTGAGTTCACCATCTCTACCCTTCAGACACAATGGGCCTCTCCACTGCTAAATAGAATGTGTTGGCAACATGGCGGGTGAAATCTTAGGTTGGCTTTTGGAAGAAGATTAAGTTGTTTAAGAATCTGAGGTTTTATTGTAGGCCAATGGTTCTCTGCTAGGGCTGATTTTGCTCCCCCTCCCCCCCTGAGTGGGCATTTATAAATCCCTAGGGAAATTTTTAGTTTTCACAAAGCAGGGGAGTGTGAACTGGCATCTAGTTGGTAGAGTCCACCCTGGGGATAAGCAGGGATGCTGCTATACATCTCTCAATGCTAGGGCAGCTCCCACATCAACAAATAATTCGCCCACGTGGTTGAAAGTGCTGGGGTCGGGAAACTCTGCTGAAGGTGAGGAGCTATATTATTTCTTAAAAGCCACTATAATGTGCATAATTGATCTTTGGAATACTGAAGACTGCAGAAAGATCTCTTGTGCCTTCAAAAGACAACAGACACGGGAGAGGCAGCTCCAGAGAGGAGCTCTGTGAGGAAGCTTCCTGAGGTGTCTTTAGAGCAGAAACTGTGTTCTGTATGTTGGATGTATCATTAGTATGATTATATGTACTTATGTGAAGACACAGTTCTATAAATGCAGCAAAGCTTCTGAGAATAATAGGAGAACTTCTCCTGGGGGTGAACAAGTTAACATGCAGAGAATGAGAAGCTTGGATTCACAACGGGATAATAAATGGAAACTCGCTGCACAAAGAAGAATTGGTGTTTTAATTTGTCAGAAAATTACTGAGAGGCAAAAGGGGCTTTGTGCCAGACTTCTCCTTTCAGTGCGTGAATTTTCCTTAAAAGGGAGCAAATTTTACAGCATCCACCTGAAACAGAGAAAATGATAATGACAAAAGACCTGCGTGGGGTTCACAGACAAGCCACAGTGTTGCTATCACCACGGGGGCCCTTTTGGAGACAAGGAGGGGACAAGGTCATGGTGGTGGCTGCAGTCCTGCTCTTCCACTTACCTGGGATGTTACCAACATCCCCAGTCACTTTCTCTGCCCACCTCTACTGTTTCTGTCACCCTCTACCATCTGTGGAGCAAAAGAGTGGCTTGTTGGATCCTCCTTCAAATAACTCTGTTAAAAAAGACACTAGGATAGAGAAAGCCAGAGATGTGAACAGGATATAGAGCCACCCTGAGAAATTCAACTCACAAAGCAGGTGAAATTTGGTGGTGACTGTCATGTGAGTGACAGTGGCAGGGATGATGACAATGATGGTGGTAGTTATGGGGGACAGAGGTGACAGTGATTGGTGGTGGTGGCAAAGATGGTGATAGTTGTGATGATGGTGTTGCTGGTGGTCACCATGGTGATGGTATGATGGTCATGATCATGATGGTGCTGACAGTGCTGGCACTGGTGGTGGTGATGGTGATAGTACGATGGTGATGGTTATGATGGTGCTGACTGTGCTGACACTGGTGGTGGTGATGGTGATAGTATGATGGTGATGGTTATGATGGTGCTGAC
>NW_026652307.1:98640-113577 GCF_009828535.3 Hylobates moloch | reverse complement strand
GATGGTGATGGTTATGATGGTGCTGACTGTGCTGACACTGGTGGTGGTGATGGTGATAGTATGATGGTGATGGTTATGATGGTGCTGACACTGGTGGTGGTGATGGTAAGATGGTCATGGTCATGATGATGATGACAGTGCTGACACTGGTGGTGGTGTTGGGGTGGTGATGGTTATGATGGTGATGGCAGTGCTGACACTGGTGGTGGCGGCGGTGGTGGTGGTAGTCGTATCATGGTGATGGTCATGATTTTGATGAGAGTGCTGATGCTGGTGGTGGCGGTGATGGTTATGGTCATGATGGTGATGACAGTGTTGACACTGGTGGTGGTGGTGATGGTGATGGTATGACTGACACTAGTGGTGGTAATGGTCATAGTCATGATGGTGATGGCAGTGCTGACACTGTGGTGGTAATAGTGGTGATGGTATGGTGATGGTCATGATGGTGATGACAGTGCTGACACCGGTGGTCATGGTGGTGATGATCATGGTTATTATGGTGATGGCAGTGCTGACACTGGTGGTGGTGGTGCTGATGGTATGGTGATGGTCACGATGGTGATGACAGTGCTGACACTGGTGGTGGTGATGATAACGGAGGTGATGATAGTGATGATGGTGATAATGATTTGGATAGTCATAATGGTAATGGTAATGACTGGTAACAGTAGTGGTATTGGTGGTGGTGATGATGGTGATAATGGTAATGATAGTGATGGTGGTAGTCATGATGGTGATGGGTGTAGTGGGGGTGAAGAAGATGGTGATGGTGGTAGCAGTGGTGACAATGGTGACAGTGGTGGTAGTGATGATGATGGTGGCAGTGATAGGACAGTAGTGGTGGTGGCAACAGGTGAAGCCCTGGCAGAGTCAGTGGAACGATCCCTCAGTCCTGCTCTACCCTTCAGTGAATGCACACTCTGCCCCACACACCTCATGGCTCTCAGCTCCTCCTGCTTCTCTTGTTCTTCCTACATCTGAGCTTCCGCCATCCCCACTTTTTTTTTTTTTCTGGAGCCCGGCAACCTTGGTCCAGCCTCTGAGCCCTGGCATTGTCTATTCTCTCTGGAGGCTTCTCATCCACACCTCCCCCTGGCTGTCTCCTTTTTTTGTCAGTTTGCAGCTCACACTGTGCCCTGGAGAGGCCCCAGTGGCCCCAGCATGGTCTCTGCCTTAATGGGCTGGTGTTGCCTGGTGGCTGCTTTAGCTTCTTTAGGGCTTGTGTGGCCATCCCCTTCTCTAGAAGGTTGGTCCTGTGGGAGTATCACTTTATCCCAGTTTTCGGTCCATGCTGATCAAACACAAAGTTGCCAGTGAGAACCCTGACTCAGAGCTTTGTGTTCACTTGTGCGGTTGGGTCAGTGTTTGGGTGGCTGTTGGCTCCCAGCCGGGAACGGGCACGATGGAGCAGTGGTCAGGGACCCCAACCCCGGGGATCCCACCTGATCACAACTGCAGTTCTTCACTGGTCACGTATTGGTATCGTTTAGGGAGTTGGGGGGTGCCTGCGCCCCCCAGGACCCCAGTGTTGGCCATTCACCAAGCTCTTGGAGGATTCCCACAGCAGCTGAGGCCAGGAACCAGTGCCTAGGAGGGGGGACGCTCACAACCAGTGCAAGAGAAGTGGCCCAGGAAGGGATGGAGAGCGGGAGGGACATGGTGAGGACACCATAGATGCGGGGTGACAAGGCTGACCTGTGGTCCAGGGACCCTGTCTTCACCCTGTGAAGAACAACACAGTGATTTATGTTCTCACGTCTCTTCCTGTGGTTGTCCTTAAAGTACCAGGAGTTAGGCCAGGACCTGGGAGGCAGAAATGATTCCCCCAGGCTCACATGAGCACATTCACAGCCTGAGTTAAGGACTTCTCAGAAGGCAGCTCCGTGAACCCACACACCACCCCAGGGCAGGAAAAGGGAGACAGAGCCTGTGACCCACAGAAGGTCACACCACAGTACCTGATAAAGCGCAAGCTGACCCCAGGGCCCCAGGTACCCCCACACCTGGGACCTCACACTCCAGGAACCAACGGCAGAGTGATGGGTTGCTGGGTGTCTTGAGGCCCAAGCAGAGGCTGACGGTGGGGCCTGGGACCGTGCATTGTCAATCAGTGGATATTCTCCCTTAGTAGAAATTCAATAAATATTTGTTAAATGAATGTGCAAGGTGTAAAACTCAAGGAGAAAGGCTGTTAACAGGGCGCGCTTTGCCCTCAGCTAGCACATAATAAACACTGAATAGCCAGGTGCCCACTGTCAGACTTTTCATTGGTGCCTCTGCTCCATCCCTAAGGAAGGGAAACCTGCAATCAATGTGAGCAGCTCATCCTGACAGCAGAATTTTGTAGCAGAAAAAGGGTGCTCTGTCTCTTTAAGGAATGCAGGTATGCCCAGGTGATCTGAGGGTGAGACCAGCTTCTCTCAGCTGGGCCCTAGAAACCTTGATGCCCGGCCTCATTGGAGAAAATGGAGAGGTTTGGATCCCAGTTTGGCCCAACCAAAGGTGGGCAGTAGGGGGCCCCAGAGCCCCCGGACTCACCTGCCACTGGAAGCAGCCTCATTTTACAAGGGTCCGTGTTTGGGGATAAGGGCCTTAGGCCAGGAGGTGGTCTGCTGAGGCTGCAAAGGCCAGGCCGCCCGTCCAGGTATGCACGGAGGCATCCCTAAGTGGTGAGGTGGCACCCTTAGGAGGAAACATGTTGAGTGGGTGTCCTAGGAACCCTTGAGGGGCTGCAGAGCTGGCTGGCTGTTCTGCAGAGAAGGGGCTCATGGTGGGAAAGGGAGCCGCGTGTGTTGAACTTGGCTTCAGGGTGGCAGCAGGCCTCTCGAGAGCTGGGGGCTTGACAAAGTCATCCCTGGGAGTATCTGGCTCGATGCGTCGCCCCAGCTCTTCTGTGATTGTTGCTGTGAATGATATTACTGTTATTCCCCGGTGGCCCTCCTGCCAGCACGGGCTCTCTGCTTTGGTTCCATCAGCCCCCGTTAGGGCAGACCCCTCTCCCTGGGCTGCCCTGACAGCAGTATCCCGCTCCCATCTAAGCCCCCTGTTTCCAGGGCCATTATCAGGGAGAATTTGCTGAAGACCAGGTTCCTAATACAGGACTTGGTTGCATTTGTGGAAACACTGATCTAAATTTGAACTTCTAAAATGAATGTTGGAACCTCCCCTTCCCCCAATTTTACACAAATTATTTTAAAGAGAATATTGGCGATCTAGGAAGCCACTTTTTTTAAAATGCAAAATCCGTAAGTCTGGAATTTCAGGTGCATCAGCAAGAAAGACAGCGAGGAAGACAGCCTTATGCTTTCCCTGCAATTAAAAAGGGTATTAAGAAAAGCAAAGCTTCGCAGACACTGTCTCTTAATTGTCAGTTGTGCAGGGTTAATGAACTACATTAGTTCACTGAAAAATAACATATTGACTGTCAGAACCTGCCACAGCAGCAGTGAGGAGCCTCCATAGAATATCTGTGTAGGAAATTAAAAGTGACTCGGCTTCTGCTGGAAGGAAGAGACTGAGGGGGCCTGCTCAGAGGGTTCTTTCTGAATGAGTGGGTTCAAGCAAGGGTGATGCGACTTACTCCTGAGTCCAGGCACGGATGCCTGGGAAATGCAACAGGACCCACGTGGGAGTGGGAGGGGAGGTGGCCCGCAGCAGGGGTGTGAGGGGCGATTACATTTTTCCTGAACTGTTACTCTCTGGAATTTGTGCCTGTCCTCTTGTGTTATTTCCACATTTGTGAGGTTGTTCATTTAACCTGTGCGCTGACCTGGAATTGTCCCCAACAGAGACGCGTGATGTTTGCAGGGGAATCTCACTGAACAAGCACCGTGTCTCTTTACACTTGACTAGCAAGTGATGAGAGAGAGATATTATTCAGTGCTTTGCTACCCAAAGCTCTGGAGTGCCGTGTGCATTCCCAGGGCCACATGAAGCCCAGTGGCAAAGTCCATGAAACATGAAGATGCCCATTAAAGATGGAGTTGACAAAAGGAGTCCCACTTTTAGTCCTGCCAGATCAGGTTCCAGCACAGCACTCGTGTGCACTTAAAATTATTACGCGGCAGTAAGGCTTCTTGACAAAGTTGTCAAGGGTGAATGGTAGCTGGATTAATGAATAAATCCAAAATTAACCCTGGACTGGAAGCACTGTGGCTTTGCAAACCTGGCAGATGGAATGCATGATAAGAAGGGTATTTGAACCATCATCTCCCAGCCTTGCCAAAATCTTGTTACAGGTTAGAACTTTCTGCTGAAGTTCTGCCTTTATTTCACTGGAGTCCTCTTGAAGATGAAGATACCTTAAGATTTCAGTGGTACAAAACCAATAGGACTGGCCCTTCCCTATCTGGGGTGACCTGGTGCATTGCATCATCCATGAGGAAGAATTAGTCAAAGTAGCTGTGGATCTTCAAGGTGTGGAGGAGATTTGTTTATATGCAAATGATTTTTAATATGATTACAATTTATTCTACCTGGTAAATCAAGAGGGTGTAGTAATTCTGAGGATTCCTGCATCATCTTCTGCCTGTACCGAAAATAACAAAATCTCTTAAAAACTAAGTCATCCCATAGGCTTCCCACCACTTACTCAGCTTGTGCCTTGCTCCTGAGCAGACCTGGGTGCCGAGAGTCTCCCTCAGCTCCCTTTGTGCTCCCAGCTGCTCCTCCCTCTCTGCCATGCCTGGGAGGACACTCTCAGCTCATCAGGGCTCCCCCCTCTCCCTCCTTCCCTAGGTTTCATCCTCCATCCTTGTCATTGGCCTGACTTTTTCACAATCCCAGGTCAGAATAGATCTCGTCTTTGCTGGAAATGTTTTTGTTGCTCTGAGGAAGGTTTACATCATCCTCAGTAAAATCCTGCCAGAAAGGAGGGAGGTGAACAGTCAGCATCATGGGGTGGGCACCTCACCAGCCAGAGTCTTCAAAGGGGAGGAAGCAGGAGGGTAAGGATCAAGGCAGGTGGTGAAAATGGTTTTACTGTGTCCTCATCTAAATCTCACCTTGAATTGTAATAATTCCCCATGTGTCAAGGGCAGAGCCAGGTGGAAATAATTGAATAATGGGGGCAGTTTCCACCATACTGTTCTCATGGCAGTGAATAAGTCTCATGAGGTCTGACCGTTTTTTAAATGGGAGTTTCACTGCACAAGCTCTCTCTTGCCTGCTGCCATGTAAGATGTGCCTTTGCTCTTTCTTCATCTTCCTCCGTGATTGTGAGGCCTCCCCAGTCATGTGGAACTGTGAGTCCCTTAAACCTCTTTCCTTTACAAATTGCCCAGTTTCAGGTATGTCTTTATTAGCAGCATTAGAACAGACTAATACAGGTAGGCACCAGGGCAGGAGTAGGCAGGCAAGGCCCCAAAGTAACAGCAACAAAGGAAGAAAATCCAAGCAGATCTCTACAGAGGAAGAGTGCTCTCAACACCAAAAGACCAAAGTTCAACCAAATGAGGTCTCTATAAGATGCCCCATGTACAAAACTGGTGAGACTTTTCACACAAAGATGCCTGGGACTCTAAACCAGCCTCAGGAGTGGACTCAGAATCCTGGGAATCAGGATCTGTCCACACCATGCATGCTTTCACTGCACCATTGTGCAGGGCACTGGATCAGGAGTTGGCCTCACTGATGGTTCCCCAACCAATCAGTCAGGAGTGAAGACAATGGCTTCAAATGTGCATAGATGGGTCCTGGGGGAGAGGGCTGAGGGTCTCATGTTGAATCCCATCCTATGTAAGTCACAGCACCAGAGCTGTAAAAGAAGAACTGCACCAGGGCCGTCAAATGGGTGGGGAAGACTTTATTCAAGACTATTGCAACAGGGGAGAGAGACTGAACTCAATTTCACTGAAACAAAAGGCAGGAGGGATTTTCAGCACTGCATGAGCTGGCAGAAAGAATAGGAGGATGCTAACGAAGGTGGTCCCTGTGAGTAGGCCATCGGGGTATCAGGGAGGTCAGGGGCAATGGTCAGGAGGAAACCTATCAAGTGTAGTCACACTGAGCAGAACATTGAAGCTGTCTTGGCCCCAAGGAAATGACAAAGGAAGGGTTTGAACTTATACCTCTCTGACAGTAGCTCCTGGCTAATGACCCTCTCCTCAGCAGTTCAGGTGCATACTAATGTGGTCACTGTCCATAAGCTTATGGTTCAGGTAGAATTAGTGGAGTTACAGTTTTTCTTTTAAACTTGTTGGTTTGCAACGTATCACTTTCTAGGAAACTTGGCACGTTGGGACTCTGGCTGGTGTTGGGGAGAAGGTGCTGGGGGCTGGGCAAACCCTGCTACTACAGATGCAGAGAGGGATACAAAAGGAAGGCCACAGTATTACCTTTAAAAAAAAATCCCAGTAAGTTTATTTCCAGGTACAGTTATTATGGATGTAATCCTGCTAACCTGCATTTTGAATCCAGATTGAACATAAAGAGTGAGTGTTTGGAGTCTGTTCTAGGCTATGACTGGGTGGTAGGAGACAAGAAGTTAACGCTGCTCCTACGATTCAGTTGAGAAATGACAGTCCAATGCCTGGCTATAGACCAGAATAGCTTCGTTTATCATTACCTCTGAGGGTCCTGCCTGCTGACGGGCTGGGACACCATCTTGCTTTTGCACGCAGCACTTGGTCCCTCAGTAGTGACTAATACTAGAGAAGGTTAATTGATTTGGGCAATTTTGGACACAGATGCTCTCCCTGGATCCTTCGAGTTGAGGCTAGAGCAGCCAGCTGGACTGTGAGGTCTCTGGGATCCGGTCCTATTAACATCTTGGTAACTAACATAGGTGTCTCTGCTGTTCTAGGACTGAGACACACTAGCAGAGCGCAGGTCCCCTCCTGAGCGAGAGTGGACGCTCCTGCCAGCATCCACTGGGGGGTGGAGGGACAGGGCTCGTCATCCACTGTGGACTTGGAGCTCTTACCAAACTAATTTTCACTGAGAACAAAGAAGCCGGCTTCAAAACTGAGAGCCCAGTGAGAAGAATGGCTCTTTTTATCCAGGTCATGCATTTTACATTTTCCCTGTTTAATAAGCTAAAAGTCTGAAAATGCCAAATTTGGATCTTTTATTAAGCAGGCCCTAAAAGTGTGCACGGGCCTGCAAAAGTGTGTGCGAGTCTTATATGCCTTCACATTTAAAAGATGTGTTTGAACATCCCAGGTGACCGTCCGCAGGGACTTAGATCAGGCATACAGAATGCTGGAAGGGCAAGGTATTGTGTATCTTTCTGTCCCTCTGGAAACAAGGAAGGGATCTGCCAGAGAACTTGCTGGAGAGTCGGCATTTTGATTACACGAGAATAGCTAACCTGCTGCTTTCCAATTTTTAGCATAGCATCCAGGAAGGATGGGGTTTCTGTTGGAATTATGCATTTAAAAAAAGCTTTCCAGGGAGATATGATAATGGAGGAGGAAGAAGTGGATATTGAACCTGGGATTTTTTTTTTTAACTTCTCCAATTCTCCTCTCTTTTCACACATGTGAAATGTTTTCTAGCAAATTTCTAGCATATGTAGTTACCCATGATAGTCAAGTTGTACTTTTATTATCTTAAAAAGATTGTTCTTGGTGTGGTGAGGCTCTGCAGGAGGGACAGTGCCTAGCACCTCTCTGTAAATTGTGTGGATGTATTGATTTTATGTAGAGATAGCTAAATGCATCCGAAGGGAATTGCATCTTGGTGGACATAGGTTTGAACTGTTGTCAGTAATGAAGGTAAATGGCTGTATTTTAATTTTGAATCTTTTTCTCATGGTTTTTGTTGTCAATCCTTGCCAATAATTTTGAATTTGATCTTCATTTGTGGACAAGTTTCATGCTTGCAAAGGTTACTTTCAATTTTGACCCTATGGAATTGTTAGAAATCATAAACCAGAAGAATCAATTCCTGAATCTTGTGTATTATTTTGTAGGGTATAAATAGGACTTTTTTTTTTTTTTTTTTGCAGGGTGGCGGCGGGGATACAGTTTTACTTTCTAATGTTCTCCATAGGCCAATTTCCAAATTACTCTGCCCGCCACAGGTTCACAAATGAAGAAACCATCTTGTTGAGAATGGCCAGGCAATGAGATTAAATTTCCTCTTGGACATTCTCTAATTTTGAAAATGCATCAACATTTAGCTCACCACGTGGATTGCATAGAATGTGTTCCTGTGCACACAAGGAGATGTGGATTTCCATTTATTTCTCACTGTGGCTGCCCTTGTACCACAACAGCCAGCTGAAAATGGAAAGGTTTAGTCAGGAATTTACAAAGAACCAAGCAGAGTCTCTTTTTAGATACGCCCAAGCATCAGACTGTTTGATTCAAATGTTTTTTAAGCTTCTCTCCAGATGTTTGACAATATGCGAGCACAGCTGGTTTGTCTTCACCAAGATAGGCGGCTTTGCTGTAGTCCTGTTAGAGAATGTTTTCTCTTAACATGCTAAGAAGGAAAAAGGGCTGGACCCCCATTGTAATAAGAGCACGCATAGCAGGTGCATCATATGACCAAAAGAAGAAATACATAACACGTGCGTGACTCAGTACAATCCCAGAATTACCATCTGGGACTGACAAACTTGTTTCTCATGTAAGAGGTTGCAGCACCCTCATTTTGGTTCTGGTGCATTAAGAATTCGTTATTTCCTGGCTGGGCACCGTGGCTCATGCTTGTAATCTTAGCACTTTGGAAGGCCATGGTGGGTGAATCACTTGAGGCCGGGAGTTCAAGATCAGCCTTGGCAACATGGCAAAACTCTGCCCCTACCTATACAAAAGTATAAAAAAAAATAGCTGGGCTTGGTGGCATGCATCTGTAGTTCCAGCTAATTAGGAAGCTGAGGCGGGAGGATCACTTGAACCCGGGAAGCAGAGGTTGCAGTGAGCCAAGAACACACCACTGCACTCCAGCCTGGGTGAAAAAGTGAGACGCTGTCTCAAATAAATAAATAACAATCAGTCCTCTCCTGGCAGGTAAGACTGAGGGCGGGGGTGGGGGGCAACCAAACTGTAGTTTCTTAATAGTTGCTAAAAGTATTGGTTCATCTAAAATTACTATCTTGGCCTCTTTTTGACCCACCGAAGCAATGGTGTTCTCACTGGTTTTAATATTTGCCATTTTATGTGTGTTCAGTGTGAGCCAGGATTTTTAATAAACCATTGCACACATTATTTCAGTTAGTTCCTGTAAACTACTGATGAGGAAGTTTGAAATCATCTCTATGTCACAGATGAAGAAGATGGCCTCAGAGTGGGAGTTTCCTCACATACTGTCACAGACCTCATTAGTACAGATTCTCAAAGCCATCACCTGCTTCCTTAAATCAAGCCTGCATCAAATAAATAACTAGCAATGAAGAAAGTCTTCCACATTTCAATTCACCGCACTGATGTTTGTTAATCACTTACTACATATCAACGTTCCATTTGGGTTGGTTCTTTTTGAAATATTCTGTGGAAGCATCTGATTCTTAGCACTCTGAATTATTTTGGGTATTCTGTGGCCATTTCTCTGAAACATGTGTCTTGAGTATGATAAGTAATAGTACGTTTTGGCAGTACAATAGGCATAGTGGCTTACACCTGTAATCCCAGCACTTTGGGAGGCCAGGGCAGAAGGATCTCCTTGAGGCCAGGGGTTTGAAAAATAATATGTCCCCTTCCATCCCTGCCTTCACTGTTTATGCTGCCGTTGACAAATTCTATGTAACGTAATTACACATGCTGCTGCCCAGCAAGAGCGGGAGACCTTCTTATTCATGAAAACTCTGTGGTTCTTAATCAGTGATGCTTTTTCCATATCCATCATCTTTATGGTTTATGTGGAGGTGGACAACTACAAAGTTAGAGGGGACATTCTTGAAGACCACCCTCACTGCTGACACCAATTTCAAGTTCACGGATTCCCCAAACCACCCTTGGATTCGATAATTCCCTAGGAGGACTCACAGAGCTCACTGAAAGCTGTTATACTCATGGTTACCATTTATTACAGGGAAAGGACCACAGTTAAAATCCACCAAGGGGAAGAAGTGGCACAGGGTGGTGTCAGAAGGGCACCAAACTTAGAGTTTCTGTTGTCTTCTCCCCATGGAATCAAGAAAGTGTTATTCTTCCAGCACAGAGTGTGGCGGTGTACGTGGAATGTTGCCAGTGAAGGAGGCTCGCTAGATCCTCCATGTCCAGAGTCTTTATTTGGGACTCCATCACCTAGGGGTGATTCATTGCCCATGTGGCTGACCCAAGTCTCAAATCTCCAGCCCTTCTGGTGGCCAACTGATTCCATATGACCCAAACTTCCACCCCATATCACATTGTTACCATCCAGCTGGCCCAAGGTGCCCAGGGAAAGAAATACACTGCCATCAGGAATGACATTCCAAGGGCTTAGAAATGGCCTCTCCCAGGGCCAAAGGCAAGAGCCAGACCTCTCTTTGGGTAAGGTTAAATTCTTTCTTTTTCTTTCTTTGGTTTTTTAACATTTTTTTATTTTTTATTTTTCTGGATACATAGAAGGTATATATATTTTTGGGATACATGAGATATTTTGATTTAGGCATGCAGTGTGTAATAGTCACAGGTAAATGAGGTATACATCACCTCAAGCATTTATCTTTGGTATTCCAAACAATCCAGTTACATTCTTTTAGTTATTTTAAAATACACAATTAAATTATTGTTGACTACAGTCACCCTGCTGTGCTACTAAATAGTAGGTCTTACTCATTCTAACTACTTTTTTGTACCCATTAACCATCCCCACTCCCCCCTGCAGCCTGCAGTACCCTTCTCATCCATCCTTCTACTGGTAACCATTCTTCTACTCTCTATGTCCATGAGTTGAATTGTTTGAATGTTTAACTCCCAGAGATAAGTGAGAACATGCAATATTTATCTCTCTGTGCCTGGCTTATTTCACTTAACATAATGATCTCCAGTTCTATCCATCTTATTTCAAATGACAGGGTCTCATTCTTTTTTATGGCTGAATAATACTCCATCATGTATAGGTACCACATTTTCTTTGTCCACTCATCTGTTGATGAACATTTAGGTTGCTTCCAAATTTTGACTGTTGGGAATAGTGCTACAAGAAACATGGTAGTGCAGATGTCTCTTTGATTTCCTTTCTTTTTTTTTTTTTTTTTTTTGAGACAGAATCTCACTCTGTCGCCCAGGCAGGAGTGCAGTGGCGCAATCTCGGCTCACTGCAAGCTCCGCCTCCCGGGTTCACGCCATTCTCCTGCCTCAGTCTCTCCAAGTAGCTGGGACTATAGGCGCCCACCACTATGCCCGGCTAATTTTTTTGTATTTTTAGTAGAGACGGGGTTTCACCATGGTCTCGATCTCCTGACCTTGTGATCCGTCCGCCTCGGCCTCCCAAAGTGCTGGGATTACAAGCGTGAGCCACCGCGCCCGGCCTCCTTTCTTTTGGGTATATACCTAGCAGTGGGATTGCTGCATCATGTGGTAGCTCTATTTTTAGTTTTTCGAGGAACCCCCAAGCAGGTCTCCATAGTGGGTGTACTAATTTACATTCCCACCCACAGTGTATGAGGGTTCCCTTTCTCCACATCCTCACCAGCATTTGTTATTGCCTGTCTTTTGGACTTTTGGATAAAAGCCATTTTAACTGGGATGAAATGATATCTCATTATAGTTTTGATTTGCATTTCTGTGATGAGCAGTGATATTGAGCACATTTTCATATATCTGTTTGCCATTTGTGCATCTTTTGAGAAATGTCTATTCAGATCTTTTGCCCATTTAAAAAACCAGATTATTAGATTTTTTTCCTATAGAGTTGTTTGAGACGTTTATATATTCTGGTTACTAATCCCTTGTCAGATGAGTAGTTTGCACATCTTTTCTCCCATTCTGTGGGTTGTCTCCTCACTTTGTTGATTCTTTCCTTTGCTGTGCGGAAGCTTTTTAACTTGATGTAATCCTATTTGTCCATTTTTGCTTTAGTTGACTGTGCTTGTGGGTGTTATTCAATAAATCTTTGCCCAGTCCAATGTCTTGGAAAGTTTCCCCAATGTTTTCTTTTAATAATTTCATGGTTTGAGGTCTTAGATTTAAGTCTTTAATCTATTTTGATTTGATTTCTGTATATAGCAAGAGATAGGGATCTGGTTTTATTCTTCTGCATATGGATATCCAGTTTTCCCAGCACCATTTATTGAAAAGACAGTCTTTTCCCCAGTTTATGTTCTTGGCACCTTTGTTGAAAATGTGTTCACTGAAGGTATGTGGATTTGTTTCTGGGTTATCTCTTCTGTTCCATTGGCTTATGTGTCTGTTTTTATGCCAGTACCATGCTATTTTGGTTACTATAGCTTTGTAGTATGATTTGAAGTCAAGTAATGTAATTCTTCCAGTTTTGTTCTTTTTGCTCAGGAGAGCTTCGGCTATTCTGGGTCTTTTGTGGTTCTATATACATTTTAGGATTATTTTTTCTATTTCTGTGAAGAATGTCATTGGTATTTTGATAGGGGTTGCATTAAATCCATAGATTGCTTTGGATAGTATGGACACTTTAATGATATTTATTCCTCTAATCTAGAGACATGGAACATCTTTTCTTTTTTGTGGCCTCTCTTTTCATCAATGGCTTATAGTTGTTATTATAGAGATCTTTTACTTCTTTGGTTAATTCTTAGGTGTTTTATTTTATAACTATTGTAAATGGAATTACTTTCTAGATTTCTATTTCAGATTGTTCACTGTTGACATATAGAAATGCTACTAATTTTTGCGTGTTGATTTTGTATCCTGCAACTTTACTGAATTTATTTATCAGTTGTAATCATTTTTTGTTGGAATCCTTAGGTTTTTCCAAGTATGAGATCATATCATCTGCAAACAAGTATAATTCAACTTCTTCCTTTTCAATTTGGTTGCTCTTTCTTTCTCTTGTCTAATTGCTGTAGCTAGGACTTCTAGTACCGTGTTGAATGAGAATAGTGACAGTGGGATTCCTCAACGTGTTCCAGATCTTGGAGGAAAGGCTTTCAGTTTTTTTTCTCATTCAGTGTGATACTAGCAGTGAGTCTGTCATATATGGCTTTTACTATATTGAGGTATGTTTCTTATATACCAAGTGTTTTGAGCATTTTTCTTAATCATGAAGGGATGTTGGTTTTTATCAAATGCTTTTTCAGCATCAACTGAAATGATCATATGGTTTTTGTCCTTCATTCTGTTGATATATCAGATTGATCAATTCATGTATGTTGAACCATCTTCGCATCCCTGGGATAAATACCACTTGATCATGATGAATTATCTTTTTAATGTGCTGTTGAAATTGGTTTGCTAGTATTTTGTTGAGGATTTTTGCATTAATATTCATCAGGGATATTGGTTTGTAGCCTTTCTTTTTTTGATGTATCTTTGTCTGGGTTTGGTATTAGGGTAACACTGGCCTCACATAATGAGTTTGGAAGTATCCCCTCCTCCTCTATTGTTCAGAATCTTTTAAGTAGGATTGATATTAGTTCTTTAAATATTTGGTAAAATTCAGCAGTGAAGGCAGTGGGGCCTGGGCTTTTCTTTGCTGGCTTTTTAGTATGGCTTTGATCTTATTACTCATTATTGGTCTGTTAAGATTTTCTTCGTGATTAAATATTGGTAGGTTGCATATGTTTAGGAATTTATACCTTTCCTCTATATATTCCAACTTACTGTCATACAGTTGCTCATAGTAACCACTAATGATCCTTTGCATTTCTGTGTTATCAGTTGCAATGTCTCTTTTTTCATCTCTGTATTTATTTGGGTCTTCTCTCTTTTTTTTCTCAATCTAGCTAAAGGTTTGTCAATTGTGTTTATTTTTTTAAAAACCCAGCTTTCGTTTCATTGATTTTTTTTGTATTTTTTTTTCAATTTTATTTATTTTTGTTCTGATTTTTATTATTTCTTCTACTAATTTGGGGTTTGGTTTGTTCTTGCTTTTCTAGCTCTTTAAGATGCATTGTTAGGTTGTTTAAAGTTTTTCTACTTTGTTGATGTAGGTGCTTATAGCTATAAACTTCCCTCTTAGTACTACTTTTGCTGTATTCCATAGGTTTTGCTATGTTTTGTTTCCATTATAATGTTTCAAGAAATTTTTCAGTTTCCTTTTTAATTTCTTCATTGCCCACTGGTCATTCAGGAGCATAGTGTTTAATTTCCATGTGTTTGTATAGTTTCCAAAATTCCTCTTTTATTGATTTCTAGTTTTCCATTGTGATCAGAGAAGATACTTGATATTATTTAAATTTTTTAAATGTTTTAAGATTTGTTTTTGTGACCTTGTTTTATCATCTGTCCTTGAGGATGATTTATGTTATGAAGAGAAGAATGTGTATTCTGCAGCCATTGGATGATACGTTCTGTAAATATCGATTAGGTCCATTTTGTCTGTACTGCAGATAAACTCTGACATTTCTGTGTTTACTTTCTGTCTGGAAGAGCCATCCAAAGCTGAAAGTGGGCTGTTGAAGTCTTCCGTTATTATTATATTGAGGTCTCTCTCTCTCTTTAGCTCTGATAATATTTGCTTTAGATATCTGGGTGATCCCTTGTTGGGCACATATATATTTATAATTGTTATAGCTGCTTGCTGAATTGACCTCTTTATCACTATGTAATGACCTCCTTTGTCTCTTATACTTTTTGTCTCAAAGTCTATTTTGTCTGATGTAAGTGTAGCTACTCTTGTTCTTTTGGTTTCCATTGGCATGGAATATCTTTTTCCATTCTTTTATTTTCAGTTTATGTTTGTCTTTATAGTGGAATGTGTTTCTTGTAGGCAGCAGATCATTGGGTCTTGCTTTTTTTATCCATCCTGTCTTTAATTGGAGAATTTAACCCATTTTCATTCAATGTTTGATAATTATTGATATCAATTATCGATTCTCGATTATTGATATCAATTATCGATTCTCGATTATTGATATCAATTATC
>NW_026652307.1:95410-98630 GCF_009828535.3 Hylobates moloch | reverse complement strand
CGATTCTCGATTATTGATATCAATTATCGATTCTCGATTATTGATATCAATTATCGATTCTCGATTATTGATAAGTAAAGACTTACTCCTGCCATTTTATTATGTGCTTTATGGTTGTGGTCTCTTCCTTCTTTAGTGGCTTTCTGTCTTCATTTTGGTGAAGGTGATTTCCTTTGATGATATGTTTCAATTTCTTGCTTTTCATTTTTTGTTCATCCATTGTATGTTTTTTTATTTGAGGCTACCATGAGGTTTTCAAATAATACCTTATAACCCACTATTTTAAACTGATGACAACTTAACACTGATTGTACAAACAAACAAATTGTCTACCTCACAGCTTGACTGTCAGAATGAAGTTTGAATAACTGCATGGTTTTGATTTTTGCCACTTCTTGGGAGGCATCGTTATTAATTTAGTTTTTTGTCAGTTGTTCTGCTAACTACAACATCTGATTATTAATTTTTTCAGCAAATAATACTGCTGAATGTATATACAATTTTATACAGTTCTGCTTTTTAGTCAAATATGAATCATCTATTCTCATTTTGCTAAAAAAGAGGCTTAACCAGCCCTCCACAAAATTAGATTATATGCTAAAACTTGTTTTTACCTAATGCTCTTTCAATTAAAAACTGTTATATGAAGTTGGTGGACTATACCAAACCAGGTCCTGGGTAGGCTGTACTCTGGTGGGGCAGGGGAGGGGAGGGGATTGAGCCCTGATTCCTAGTCTTTGCCAATTGCCATGGTGTAATTTTGTGATCTATTTCAAGCTACCAACATTACATCATCGAATGTGGAGTTGGGAAGAGATGAAAATAGCACATTATAATATTTCTATCTCTCAGATATAATAGGTCAAAATATCCTCTTTAGCATAGATAAGAATAAGGTGGTAAAATCATTCCGAAGTGAGAAATTATGAGTATTCCTCACCTTTATCTTAATATGATGTATTAATTACAGTTTTCTACAGGTTAGTTTTTCTCTGTGGCTATGTTTAACAACAAGCAGGCAAATTTCTGGATCCTTAACAGCAGGCTCTGGTGAGTCTGCAGGAGCCTGCTGCAGCTCAGTTGGCTATGGCCCACCTAAGAAGCTGTGGCTAGAGAGCTTATGAGCCCCTCCAATGGAGAGCTGCATATCATCCTGTTTTATCTCAGCCAGCACACTGTTTTCTCCAGTGCTGGGTCTTCCTTTCCAAAACAGCCTATTTAAGGAGCTCACATTTTAACCAATAGAACCATAATTTAACTCGTAAGCAGAAGGTTGAATTTCTGGTTCATTTAGGAGTTTGCTTATAGTTCTGGGTTCTGTGATCTTGTAATAAAATACGCTATGGAGAATAAAGTCCACCGTATCTGTATGATTTTGTTAAAGTGACTTTAATAAGTTGATTGCAGAATGGCATGCACACATACACACAGACACGCAGACACACAGACACACACACACCCAGAGACACTCACAGACGCACACAGACACTCAGACAGACACACAGAGACACTCAGACACTCACATACCCCTCCTCTTTTTACAGCCATGTCAAGATAGAAGGGTGATTTTGGTCATCAGCTGTGGATGAATAGCCAGGTATAAATCTTGTTTCCTTCCCTGTTTCACTAATTGATATATTTATGGTGCTTCTTCCTTGATTCTGCTGTAAGGAAAACACCGTGGGATTGTAGATGACTCTGGCTTACTGTAAAGATCCAGACTGTTCTGCTGACAGCCACAGATGATGAGTTTAAACTTCTTCCACTCTGGATTTTAGAAAACATCCACTCGATGAGGTATTCTTTTGTCATGGAATAGGACTTTTTTTTTTTTTTTTTTTTGAGAATGGAGTCTGACTCTGTTGCCCAGGCTGGAGTGCAGTGGCACAATCTCGGCTCACTGCAACCCCCACCTCCCTGGTTCAAGCAATTCCCCTGCCTCAGTCTCCCGAGTAGCTAGGATTACAGGCGCACACCACCACACCCAGGTAATTTTTTTTTTTTTTTTTTTTTTTTTGTAGAGATGGGGTTTCACCATGTTGGCCAGACTGGTCTCAAACTCCTGACCTCAGGCAATCCGCCCACCTTGGCGTCCCAAAGTGCTGGGATTACAGGCATGAGCCACTGCACCCGGCCAGAATAGTACATTATTATTGGTGTTCTTTGATACAAAAGAAATGCAGTACCTTCAGGATAGTAAATATCATTGATTCATGTGGGCTTGAAGAGATGCTGTAATATTTTTTAGATTATTAAGAAGGCTCTACTTAAACAGGTGACTTTTTATAATCATTGTGCCATGGGTGACTTGAGTTAAGCAACCAGACCCTTTCTTTAAAACATAATTACAATTGCTTTCAACATTCTTTTTTTAAAAAAAAAAATTCTTTTTTCTCCTTTTTCCATTTTTGATACTTCCAAGGGCATTTTTATATGTTCTATTAAGAAAATCCCTGCTGTGGCAGATGCTAGCAGCAAATACTCTAGAGCTGTCTGTTGTTTCTGCCTTGGATGGGATTTTATAGCATTACTGAGCATTTCAGAACTTTATATCAGAAGTGCACGCTGCAGAGTTTGGTTGTAAACTTAAGGTTCCCATTGCCATTTTAGAAACCTGCTTCCTAACATAATTTACTTTCAGTATCTGAAAATATTAAAAGACCCAAAGCAAATAAAACAAGAGCAGTATCTTTCTATTCAGTTTTCATTTGTGATGCTTTTTGATTACGGTGATCTCACATAATTAATAATGTGCTTTATTTGAGAATTCTGCATTATATAAGTTAGCTATGAAAGTCACTGTACAAAAGGGGGCATGTGTTACACTTTTTTCCCCATAATTTGAGCACAGTACCAAAAAGCACTAATAGAAATGTGGTGTCTGTTGACTTCGTATCTGGAGAATAAAATCAGCCAAACCACAGGGGTGGAATTAAGAAGTGCCCTCTTCTACCAACCCCAGCCCCCTCCAACTTAGTTTCCTTCAAATGCCCAGACATGAAATTCTGATCCACCAAAAATGACAGTGTTTAGAAATCTGACTGTTCTGAACTAGAATCCTCAGTGACCCTGCCTCCAGCCTCCTCCACCAATTTCTCCCCCATGGAATTTACCTCCCCCTCTCTCTCTCCCTCCCCTCCCTCCCCCTCTCTCTCTCCCTCCCCTCCCTCCCCTCCCTCTCCCTCCCCTCTCTCCCTCCCTCTCCCCTCTCTCCCTCCCT
>NW_026652307.1:54161-95062 GCF_009828535.3 Hylobates moloch | reverse complement strand
CTCCCTCACCCACCTCTCCTCTCTCTCTTCCTCTCTCTCTCCACCTCTCTTCCCCCTACCCCACAACTGTGGACTCTGAGACATAGGATCTGAGCTTCATGGCTTAAGGTAAACCTTATTCCCATCTTCATGGCAATCTAAAAATATTCATGCAGTTGCTGGTTGATCACGAACTACAAATGAACACCACTTGTGAGATAAATTCAGTGTGTTTTTATACTAATTCTGAAAGAAAGCTTTCTTGGACAGTATGGTTTTGCATCTGCCCATGAGTGTTGCAGCCAAAGGCAGAATTCCAGCTAATGCCAGAATTAGCTTCCGGAATGTCACAAGTTCTAGGCCAGTGTGAGTCTCTAGAACACCAGGAGAGATCTGCACATGGTCACCACTAGACCAGTCCTATTGGACGCACTGGAATAACAGTAGTGGTGACATAAGCCACGAGCTTAATGTGGGTTAATGAGGACACTCGATGGCTCTCCTTTGTTGGAATACTAATCAGAGTGAAAATCAACCACATCATTTTCACATTCAATTTCACACGGATTCAAGTTTTAATTTTATTGGAGTTTCCTTGAGTTCTTACCCCACAAATATTTTGGTAATTTCAGTCCTGCATTAAGCTCTGAACTAAGCCCCTGGAAAGTGAGGAGGCATGCGCCCTGGTTCCTGTCCTTGGGAGACGGAAGTCAAAGCCAACGTTTGCAGGACATTTCCTGCCTGCTAGACTCATCTAGAAGTGTGTGTGCACATGTGTGTGTTCTGAACATGTGTGGTCTGAACATATGTGTGTATTTTTCTAAACGTAGACACAACACACAACACACATTTATATCCATATGTATCCATTTAATCCTCACAACAGTGCTATGGGGTAGGTTGTACCTCCACATTACAGCTCTGGAACCTGGGGCTGGAGAGATGAAGGAAGTCCCCCAGTGAGACACAGGTGGAGAGCGGGAGCATCAGCCACCACACCTGGCTTCAGAGCTGCTCGCCCCACCTTCAGGCCTTCTGTGTAGCTGAAAAGCTCTACAATTAAGTGTTAGGCTGGGCGAGACCAGCCAGTGATTTTCACACTATTACATTTATTGCTGTAAACTTTTCTCAACCAAAACAATGTTCCTGAATATGGTTGAAAGGACATGGCTGGGGCAGGATGTCTGTGCATGGATCCCAGGAATACTGGCACAGGCTGCTCCATGGTCTGTCTGGGCCACTGAGGTGGGATGTGTCCAAGTCCAGTCAGGTGGACAGGATCACACCTGGTACTGTTACAGAAGAGTTGAATGCAGGAATCTGGATTCAGTTGTTAGAAGACCACAGAAGCCCCGGGAGAGACAGGGAGGCCAGCCAGAGGTGACAAAGGCAGGCAAGGGCTTCTGTCAGCTCGAGGGAAAGAGCCAGGGGCCGGGGCTGCCTGCAGGGGCCAGGGAGGATGTGTGGACACTGCAGGGGATGCAGCCTGAGGCCAAGAGATGGGGAGAGATGCCTGGTCCCTGCCTCCCCAAGCCTCTGCCTGCCAGCAGAATCCTGTGGGCAGGGAAGCCACGCAGTGTGCCTGAAGGGCCAGCTCCTTGCACCACGGTCCAGGGCAGAAGGGGTCCTATGGCCAATGGGCAAATGTGGTGCAAGGGGGCAGCGAGAAGCTCCAGCCAGGTTTCATTACGATGGTGGAGACATGGGCCGGGCCCCATGGGGTTAGGTGTGGAAACGAGGGAGGAATTATGATGGTCAGGAACATAGCTGGGCCAAAGGCAGGTATTGTCCAGATGGCAGACCTGTGCCCGTGTACAGGGAGCAGAGGAACCGGCAGAAACGAAGCCTCATGATGGGTAGCTGCAGGGATGCATGCCAATCCAGGCCAGGACTCGAAGACAGAAGAGATGAGGGCTGTGCTTTCTGTGGAGCGTGGAAGAAGGTCCACACAGGTCAAGAGTGCACAGGCATGGGGGCCGAGGGAGTATGAAGAACACACCTCCCAGCTCAGCGGGAGCCCCTCCTGTGAGCATGCCTGGACCCGCGCTGCCCAGTCCTGGCCTAGCCACACGTAGCTATTCAGATTTCAGTAACTAAAATTAAACACAGTGAAACGGTTACTTTCAGTCACATCACCTACATTTCAAGCGCCCAGTACCCACGTGGCCAGCGGCTACCCTCCTGGGCTGGGTAAGCGTGCACCATCCTCATGGTTGCAGGAAGTCCTGTGGGCCACACTGCAGGAACCGATGTTCTCCTCGCCTCACCAGGCTCGGCGTGACTGAGGACGCAGGGCCACGTTTGGACCGTAGGCATATTCCATGCCCTTCAATTGGGAAGAAGGTTCTAATCTAACAATGAGATTTCAAGTTCAGCCAAACTGAACCCTGCCCGGCCTGGTAAAATCTTAGATATTTGGGGTGAGATTTAGGAGAGAGATGTCTGTACGCTGGCGTAGCTGTGCCATTCCGCCTTCCTTGAGCTCAGTCAGCTCCCAGAAGACTGGGATGCAGGATGGTGCTTCTGCATCCTGCGGTTGACACACAGCGAACCTGCTTATCAAAGCCGTGGTCCTCCCGCAGGAGCCCATTCCTGGGGCAGCTTTCCCTCCTTCCGGCCCACTGCTCATAAAAGAGATGGTGTGTCTTTCCCCCGAGGGAGAATGACCTCCTGTTGGAACAGCTCATGTTTCTTTCCCCGAGGGAGATGTTCCTCTTGGAACAGCTCATGATCCCGTTGCTGGGTGAATGCTCTAAAAGGTAGTGTTCTCAAGCAGAACCTTCTCATTCTGTAGGAGGTTTCTTGGGCTGAGAAATCATCCCTCTCTCCGTCTTATACACAGACATAGAGCTTTTGTTGTGGAAAATAAGACACCAACATAGTTTATGAGATGTAAATATAACTGGTAAGATGGGAGTCTGAAGCTGTCTAATCGCGTGAGGACTGGCATTCCCTTCAGTCTACTGGCAGGGATCGGAGCTGCTCTGAGTCCAAAAATATGCCTCTAAATTGGGAACTGTGAAAACGCCACCCCACACAACAAAGACAGGACTCCCCCAAAGGGTTCCAGATGCCACCTGCCCTGCTGGCCTGTGAGCGCGGGGTGTGCAGCAGAGCGAGAAGGCAGGAAGAGGAGGCGCTAGGAGCTGTCATCTCTGCCAGAACGGAAGTGATCAGGAGACCTGGGCGGCACCAGGAGCCGGGTCTCTAGCAGCGATGGGTGTGTATCCTCATAACTGGCTCCAAAGCAGCACCCGGTTAGGGGACAGTGGTTTACTTATGGAGCGATGAGGTTTCTGCTGAGCGTGACGTAAGTTTGAACATAAAATGGATGTAGTTCAGATGTTTAACCAGTCAGGGCCAACTCTGTCATCCAACAGAGAACACATGTGTGTCCAGTGTAGCACATCTGTGCATGTTACTATTGTCCACTGTGGTGTGAATGTGCCCTCCATGTGTAGATTAGCTTCTGGGGCATTTACGAATGCCTGATGTGTGTTGGGAACCATGTCTTGATCTGGGGGAATATGTATTGTGGTCCTACAGGTCTACCAAGGAGTTGAAGCCCAGCGTGTAGCAGACATAACAGCAAGAGATCATGGTGATGTGAAAAATGCAGAAGAGCTACAAACTATGTTTCCTTCACCATTTTCTAGAGATGAAAGTTGAAAATCACCCTTTTGTAGTTAGCGTTTCTGGTGCTGTCCATTCGTTCGTGTGGGCACCTACTTCTGTCTGGCTGCATCGCCCTCTGCCTGGGGGCGTCTTAAACATCCTGGCCGTGCAGGTTTGCCTGTGAGCGATTCTAACGGCTTTTCTATGTCGGAGAAAGTCTTTCTTTTGCCTTTTTTTTTTTTTTTTTGGCTGGATCTTGAATTTTAGGCTGAAGGAGTGTGTGTTTGTATGTTTTCTTTCGGTGCTTTAAAAATATGGCCACGTGGTCTTCTGGCTTGCATCATTTCTGAGAGGAAATCTGTTGTGGCTCTTTGTTCCTCCATACGCGATGTGTGTTCTCTCCTGGCTGCGTTTAAGATTTTCTCTTGATCACTGGGTTTTTTTGTTTTTTGTTTGTTTGTTTAAATGCAAGGGTTTTTTATACATTTATATACTTTAAGTTTTAGGGTACATGTGCACAACGTGCAGGTTTGTTACATATGTATATATGTGCCATGTTGGTGTGCTGCACTCGTCATTTACATTAGGTATATCTCCTAATGCTATCCCTACCCCCTTCCCCCCACCCCACAACAGGCCCCGGTGTGTGATGTTCCCCTTCCTGCGTCCATGTGTTCTCATTGTTCAGTTCCCACCTATGAGTGAGAACATGCAGTGTTTGATTTTTTGTCCTTGAGATAGTTTGCTGCTATAAAGACACATGCACACGTATGTTTATTGCAGCACTATTCACAATAGCAAAGATTTGGAACCAACCCAAATGTCCAACAGTGATAGACTGGATTAAGAAAATGTGGCACATATACACCATGGAATACTATGCAGCCATAAAAATGCTGATCACTGGTTTTAAGCAACTTGATTCTAAGTAGGCTTGGTCTAGTTTTATTCATGTTTTATTTGGTTCTTTGGGGCTTGCTGAGCTTCCTGGATCTTTGGATCTGTAGTTCTCACGAGACTGGGAAAATCGTGGTCATGATTCCATGGTTTTTGTTGCTCTGCCCCCACCTCCTTTGGGAACCCTAATGACTCTGTAACAGGCTACTCAGGGTCGCCCCATAGCTCGCTGATTCTGGCCATTTCTGTTTTTGATAATTATGTTTTCTCCGGCTGTTTCATATTAGATACTTTATCTTCAAGTTCATTTTCTTTTTCTTCTGCAGTGTCTCATCTGCTATGAATCCCATTCTGTGTAGTTTTCATTTCAGACCTTATAATTTTCATCTATAGAAGTCTGATTCAGGACATCTTCTGTGTCTTGATCTGTTGATGTTTTCTTCTGCATTCTTCAATAGATATGGAATATAGGAATGGTAACTTTTTAATGTTCTTGGCTAATTCTGTCATTCTGATATATTTTATTGATTGCTTTTTATTCTCATCACGGGCCCTATTTTTCCCCCAACATACTCCCAATCCATCTCTTCCACCCCAGGAGGACCCCAGGCTCCCCGTCTCGTGGTAGCCTGGAAACTCCCCAAGCGGAAGCCGGGGCAACTGTGGTGCCCCCTGGCTATGTCCTCTGCTTGGGCCACTGCCCTGTGCTGCTGCCTCAGCACCATTGTCTGTCTATTTTGTTTGGGTTTCCCGTTGTTCCAAGGTGGGTAGTGGATACACAGTCCCTGCCATGCCATCTCCAGGGAAGCCTCCTTTCCCTCTTCGTCCGGGTTTTATCAAAGCGCCCGATGAGACGTGTTCCCTGAGGAACCCAGGCAGAACTGGACCCTGCGGGAGCCAGGCCCTCCCTTCCCAGTGGCAGCGAATCCCTGTCCTGACCGGAGCCTGGTGGCTGGCTGCCTGCTAGGCTGACACAGGGGAAGGAGGTGTGGAGGTGTGGGGAGGGCGGGGCTGAGCCAGAGCAGGTGAGCATCTCCCGGACAGCACTGTGTGGGCGTCCGGGTTGTGCCCTGGGAAGGCGTTGGAACGGCCGAGGCCTGTGGCCTGATGTTGCATTATCATTCCACCAAAAGAGGTCACGGGACTAGAATTGTGATCCAGTTTCCACACCTGCTGGTTGTTTAAAGTTAAGAAGTTCATGCCCCGTCTTTGAATTGCAAGTTTGTTGGCTGTGCGTTAGGGCTGCTCCTACATGCATTGCCCACACGTGGATTTGTGCAACCAAGATTATACAACTCAGATGCTACTGTTTATTAAGTGTGTCCACGTTGATGATTCTACTTGGTTCTCAGATGACACGCATCTGACATTCATTTCTGTTCTGTGGACTGAAGTGTACCCAGTTAAGAACTTTGCCGAAGCTGTCACTCTAGGCAGTGACCATCCTTGGTCTAGAACTCAAGTCTCCCATGACAAATCCTCTTTCCTTTTTCTCTACACAGCTTGTTCTCAACTGCAGTTTCACCCCCCGGGGAACATTTGGTAGGGTCTGGAGCCATATTATTGCCACAGCTGGGGCGTGGGGAACGGAGATGCTTTTGGAATTGAGGGACGGAGGCCAGGGACGCTGCTAAACATCCTGCAACACCCAGGACAACTCCCCAACAACAGAATTTTCTGGTCCCACACGTTGGGGAACAGAGTTGCAGCTGGGAACCCCTGGTCTGCACTTGTCTGAGAAAATGCTTGGAAGGTCATGAAGGGCCATTGCAAATAAAATCTCAGCGTAGGGCATGATTATGCCGGTGCTGTTACAGCCCAGGCTTTATTTCTGTCTTCAAGTCTAAAGGGGAATGCATCTCTTTAAATCCCTTATGTCATCTGTGCAACCGTATAGTTGAATTTACCATCATGTTCTTTCAGCCATTTGTTCCAGATACATACAGTAAACATTTCTTTAGAGGGTGTGCAAGCTTTGAGGAAGCAAAAAACGGTATTTCACAGAGTGCAGGCTCCTTTCTAGAGCACAAGTTTGAGCTAAACTATGCTGGCTGCAAGCACACACGGTGTGGATACGAATAGGGGGTTAAAAATGCAATAACAATTCAAAAGAATCGTAGTTTGTCTCTCATTCTGTTTGTGCATTTATATGTATATAAGAGAATATCTTTCCAGGAACCAAACTGCCTCAGCAAATGGTTTTCAAATACAGTAAAATGCTCATAAATTTTTACTTATAAAATATTCCCCCATAGCATATGTTTTTCAGTACCATACATACCGATGACTTTTCCATACATATCGATAACTTTGTATGTCTCATCCATGGTGATTTTGTTTCTCTGTCCCTCCCACTCTCAAGGTTCAGCTAGCTGATCCCGTGCAAAAGGTCTGCAGCTTCCTTTTTCAGCAAAATGGGCCCTGTTGCTATTGAGAACTGAGGCCTTAGAATCCCGCTTTGCTCTGGGCCCATTGCTCTCACGTATTATTCAAGTTGCTGAAATTCTCTGCTTGCCACATTTTCTGGAAAGTACAGATTAATGGAGGCATGGTTCTGTAGGGCCCGGAAGAAGCCAGAAGTTATCAGAGCTCTGGCTGCGGAGGGATCCTGGAATGAATTCCTGCAAACATTGCTCAAGATGTTTGTACATGTCTGCCCCTGATTGCATTTTTTTTATTCATAAGGTAATACTTATGAAAATAATTGGTCCATTTTAACCGCACAGATCTTTCTGGCACACACTGCCAGCAATCAGAGCGGCTTCATTTAGGGCATTCAGGTGCCAGGAAAGGTGAAGTCGCTGTTTTCTCTCTTGTGGCCGCACCCAAGTTCTGTTAAACTTGAGCGGAGGCCTGGACGCGCCTGTGCAGCAGGTTGGCCCTCTTTTACTGTGGGTGGAGCCTGAAACCTAGTTCTGTTCATGGTAGGTTTCCTGGCTGGGACTGGTTTTTTGCCCTTCCTCTCCTACCCCGGTTCTCCCGCACTGCTTCTGCTGACAGGGCTGGGTGTTACTCAGCTGACTCGCCCCATGTGGTTGGATGCTCCTGGAACAGTCATGTGACCAGAACCAGCCAATCACTGTGCTTCATCCACCTGGCCTAGCTGTCTGTCGAGATGGGCAACGAGCCGAGTTGTTGATGGAATGACACTAAGCAACAGCAGCCGCCGATGGAGCACCTGCCACATGCCAGGCGCGGTCCTCCACTGTATTCAGGTTAACTGAGTGAATCCGCACTTCCACCCTGTGTAGTACCTCATGCCATCAGCATCCCCATTTTACAGATCAAGAAGCCGAGGCACAGGGCTTAGCCAGGTTTACGCAGCTGGAAGATGGTAGAGCCAGGATTTGATACCAATGGGTCAGCCCCCAGATCTGCTGCTCTTAACTACCAGGCTGTGCTATGTCAGGATGATCCGAAAGCTTCAGCTCTGCTGCTGTGAAAACTTTTCAGAGAGAAGCTTTCTTCCCCCTGGAGCTGCTGAGCCCGGAGCTGTGGGAGTCCAGGTAGGTAGGAACACTAGTGGGAGTGAAGTAAGACGAGCTGAGTGATGAAAAGAGAGAGCACTTGAGCTCCCCTTTAGAGGAGAGAGAGTGGTTTAGCACCTGGATCCAGCTGGACCTGAAAGAGGAGGATCCCAGACATAACTCTCCCCCTTCAACAGTTCACCTGGGCCCAGTTTGATCTGTGTTTGTGGCTTTTCTACCAAACTTTCCTGTTCTAATAACCCAAGTTCAAAACCATGGGAGTCATCAGTGTCTCCCTTGAGTTCAGTCCTCATGTCGATTGCTTGAAGAGAGGGTTATGGTTACAGGAATTCATCCCATGTCTGTGCACACCCCTTGAGCGTGAAATTGACTCCTCCTCTTCTCAGGGATGGGCTTGGCCATGGACTTTCTTTGGCTGATGGGATGTTAGCAAACATAGTGTGAGCCGAGGCCTGGACGCACCCTTGCTTTGGGGTGGCCCTCTTTCACTGTGGTTGGAGCCTGAGACCAGGATGAGAAGGAACCTGATGGAGAGGAGAACCAGCACCCCCTCCCCACCGTTGCCCCCAACACACACACAAATAGCCTAAGACCTAGTGGATGCATGCCCTGGAGAAACCATTTGACTGACACCTTCCCAGGTGACCCCAGGCAAGACTTGCAGAAGAACCATGCAGCTGAGCTCCATCGAAATTGCTGACCCACAGATTTATGAATATTGGAGGGGGGTGGTTATGCAGCCAAAGCTAATGAAAAGCCTGTAGTGTAGTTTTATCTTACCACGTTTTCCTTCCCTTTCGCTCCTGTCCCATCTTTCTGATATACTCATCACCTCATGGCTGGCCACTTGCAGATGTGTCTGTCCTGTGGTCTTGTCCTCACTCCAGATGCTGCTCTTGGTATTTTCTCTTTGCTCTCCGCTGGGGACGCATCTTCCTAAAGCATAGGCTTCGTCAAGTCCTACTCAGTTGGCCAGGTTTCAGCAGACCCTCCTCACCCCTGGGAAGCAGCATCACCTGCCTAGACCATACCTGAGGTCCCAACACCCACACTTAGCACATCGTATTTCCCCACCAGCACCTCCCCTCAGAACAAAAACTCGCCACCATGCCATGTACATTCCCACGTTTTATTCTTTTGCCCTTTCATCTCCTTCCTGAAATGCAAATATGCACTCTTGTCTTTTCTGAACTTCTGCCCACCGCAACCCCCACTTTCTCCCTAAAGCCTCTGCAGACAACTTTATTGGGCATTTTTGCTCCTCCAGACTCTCATATCTGCAGTGCCCTCACTGGGCACGAGTTCCATTGCTGTTTCTCCAGCCCGCCCCACTCTTCATCAAGCCCGTTTATCTTCTGCTAATTTGCCACCTTGAATGCTGAGCAACCTTACTTGGCTTTGGTTTCTTTTATCACCACAACCAGGTGAAGAGCAGCCCTGGAGCCAGTGCCAGCTTCACGCAGTCAGTCGGGAAGGACATGGACCACGTTTGGGTGGCTTGCATTTGCTGGGCGTGTAAGGCCTCGTGGGCACCCTGGGGAGAAGGTACCTGTGTGCTCATTGGATCCTTAAGACCAGCCAGTGGGGAAAGAGCTATCATGACCCTTCACACCTGAACACAGAGGGCTCAGGGGGTGCGCCCAGCAGCCCAGCCAGGATTTGAACCCTCATCACCACAGTGTTGAGCCACCTTATCCAGGACCCCACAGCCCTCCTCAGGCTTAGCTACAATGACAGGGGCCAAACCCTGTTTCCATCTCATCTATTTGCAAAGCAGATTCAATATGTTCAGAGGATAAAGGTGCCAGTATTTTCTCCTGGGGCTGGGAAGAAAAGACTATTGGGATGTTACCTGTGAATTTCATATGAAAGCATTAATATGGTCACCGGCTGCCTGGTAAGAATTAAGAATTTCATCCCTTTCCAACGGCAGCTTCATTTCGTGAAATGGATTGGCATGCTGTGCTTCATTTTGATGATTTTGGCAAAGGACTTGGGTTCTTCAAAATTGAAGTCAGCACCCCTGTTCCATTGCGAGATGTGCTTGGCAGCCGTGAGCTTCTAAAGATCTCCCCGATAGAGAATTGTATTCCATTAACTTTCTAATATAATTATAGGGTGAGAGGGAGACCTGCCCAACTTTTTGTTATTCCACTCTCCAACGCTTGGCTGGATTTGGGGTGGCTATTGTGGATCACAGTACCACACTCTCTCCAAGAACATTCCCTATTGTGAAAGCATCCCTGCGGAGGAGGCTGCAGTTAACACACCAGGGTCCTCCTTCCTCTGTGGATCCAAGCGTGCGCAGAGCCCATTCACTCTGCCAAGGTGGTGTTGGGTCCTGGAGATGCACAGCTGAAGAAGGTCCAGCCCAGGCTCCGAGGGGCAATCCCAGCCGAGGAGAGAGCTCCACAGTGCTCTGCCAGACGAGGCCCAGGTGTGGGCCCAGGGATTGCAGGGTGCTGGTGGGGAGGGTGGCTCACTGGCCTCTTCTGCAGACTCAGTGAAGCTGGTTCTCCATGGCGATGATGGAGGATTCTCCTGACTCTTGTGCAGAACAGGACCACCGCAGGGTGAATCGGCCCTGGCCAGGTACCACTGCCCATCTGGTGGGCCAGACAGCTGTCTGTGCTGTGGTGCCCAGGCACGGGCCCTGTTTCTCTCAGCACCTGCCCCATACAGGTTTCCATCGACATCCAGCTCTTTGGAGCAGTGCTGACTTGCTTCATTCACACGTCTACACTCCACGTTCCTCTGATCCTCCCTTGATTGGAGAGACTCCCAACACACACACCCACTAATTACACTGTCCCCGTTGAGTCGAGACCAACAATCCAATGAGTGCATCAGCTCCAAATTATTTTACTGGATTGGGGTGCCAGAACGCCAGGCTATGCCATCTAACATGAGAGAAGTGGGGAGCATTGGCCCACGTAGGTGAGCAATGCTTTCTTTAAACTTCCAGGATATCACGAGCCCAAAAAATTCATAAAACACACAAAAGAAACTCAGCTAAAGGCAAAATGTCCAATTCTGCTGCATTCCTTGTTTCATCCTTCCACACCGCCATGCTGTAAGCAAAATACACCCCGGAAACCTGCACAGCTCTACAAACAGATCTGTGTACACAGCAGCCCTGAGGCCCAGCATCAGGCTTAGGGGCTGGAGAGTGACGGGCCAGTGCTCAGCCTGTGGGTGGGGGCTGTGCGTGACTGGTGGCATTCACACATGGACATCACGGTCCCAGGACAGGCCCTGTGTCCCCGTGGGGCCCTACCCTGTTCCTCTCGCAGTCCAGGAAGCGTTATCAGATCTAGGCTGCAGGAAGACAAGACTGGCTCTGAACACTCATGGCTCAGTAAAGCCAGTGTCCGGCATGTGCTGGCCTTAGGATTTTAACCATCATTGGAAATAAACCACTTGTGTGGTGCCACCTCAGTTAATAATCCACTTTCTAAGATAAATTTTAGGCCAGGTACAATGGCTCATGCCTGTAATCCCAGAGCTTTGGAAGCTGAGATGGGAGGATCGCTTGAGTCTTAAGGATTCGAGACTAGCCTGGACAACATGAGGAGACCTCACCTCTTTAAAAAATAATAATAAGTAGCCAGTTATGGTACTGTGTGCCTGTAGTCCTGGCCACTTAGGAGGCTGAAGCAGGAGTATCACTTGGACCCAGGAGTTCAAGGTTCCAATGAACTATGATTGCATCACTGTACTCCATCCTGGGTGACAGAGCCTCTGTCTCTAAAAATAATAAAATAATAATGAGATACAAGATCCAGTTCCCTGGATATGGTAGTTGCTTGAAGGGAGATACTGTTTTATTCTCGTGTGTACCCAGTGGTGCCTGGCAGAGGAAGGGCCCGGGAGTCATCAGTCAAGGTCAGCTAGATTTTTTCCTATGTTATCTTCCAGGAGTTTTATAGTTTTGTATTTTGCATTTAGGTCTATGATCCATTGTGAGTTAATTTTTGTGAAGGGTGTAAGGTCTGTGTCCAGTTTTATTTCTGTGTATGCGAATGTCCAGTTGTTTCAGCACCGTTTGTCAAAAAGACAATCCTTTCTCCATTGAATTGCCTTTGTCTTTTGCCAAAGATCAGTTGACTGTAGTTATGTGAGTCTTCTGCAGGGGAAGGGGGCTTCGTGGGCTGGAAGAAGTGGGAGGCCTGAGAGTGAAGGATTCCTAAGGAAGTGAGGGGTGAGGAATGAAATTTGGGTCAGGATTATTGGCCTCGGCTCGCCATGTGATTGTTAATGAATCCTTCTCAGCATAACTTTTAATTTATTTATTTATTGGTTCTCATAATGGAGCCTCCATTCATTCTAATAAGTACTATGAGCTTCAGCCTCTGAACACATGAGAGGAGAATTTTAGGGAAATGGCCATGGGGAGTTTGTGTTTCAATTTGCCCTTTAAACAACTGGTGTTGCAGTGATTTTCTGATTCTCTGCTATTTCCCCATTCCTCTCTGAACAAGCATCAGAAGGAAACAAAATGCAATCTGACAAGGCAACCCTTCAGCAGGTTAATTTGTACTAGACCCTCAATTTTCCAGCTAGAAATCTAGCTTGAAACACTACTACTCAAACAACATCTATCAAAGCCCAACATCTGGGTCTCCCAGCTGCCAAGTTCACCCCGTGAGGACTTGTCAATACTCCAGTCTGCTTCATAATTGAAGTACTATTCAAAGTGGCAAAGTCCTGTCCACGGACACAGTCTGCATATGCAGTTACAACTAAGTATGGGTTGGAAAAAATACAAGCTGAGGTCAGCTCTTCCTAATAGGAGCATCTAAGCAATGCCCAAGTCTTCAAACCACAGTTGTCATGATGTCTGTTTGTCACCGCCAGAGGCAAATGGAGGCAGTTCAGTCGATGATTCTGTGGGAGGAGAAGGGCAGAATAACTTAGGCAAAGACAATCACTCAGTGCCATTGATTTGTCTTGTGTGATGCCGATGATCATGGCCAGTCTTGACCTACTGTTAGCAGCAGTGGTCTAACATCGCCAAGGAAGGAATCTACTATTGCTGCATTTCCCACAGCTATTGTTCTGCCCTCCAAAAAGCAAAGCACAGAGCAGGTATTGCTCTGACCTCCAAAAAGCAAAGCACGGAGCAGGGTGAGGTGACTGTGACCAGTGGCCACAACAGAGCTTCCCACCTTTTTAATGGAACAGAGCCGTTTTTAATTTTTTAAAAGATCATTCCACATTAACTCATTTGTTCAGTGCCTCTGTAAACAAACGCTTGGAGTTCACAGGGGTCCCCTGTGGAATGATCCTTCTAAGTAGCTTTGGCTCAAAGGCATCCCACGGTGGTGATTGCTTTAGGACTGTTTCCACTGGAGTGAATTATACTTGAGGTAGAATCTGTACTGGGCTGATTTATCTTAAATTGCAGGATAAGTTCTAAAGAACAAGAAGTATGTACTCTATAAAAAATGTCGTGGGGCCTAACTGGTAGCAAGAGGACTGAACATGGAGAGACAAAAGAGAGAGAGAGAAAAAAATGGGGCTCTGCAGCTGCCAATATTTGTTATCAAGCCATAAGGTTGAAAATGCTTTTGATAATGTTTTTAGAACTAAGACAGCATGCCCCTGTCGGCTGTTCTCTGTATTCCTTGAGTAGTCTCTAAAAGATTGGAAGAATTTGTGGGTGCACCTAAAACAGTTACCATGGACCTTGCCATTCACAGTATGTCCTCAGATCAGCCCCATCAGTGTGGCCTGGGAGCTTTTTATTATGTTTAAAGATGCAAAGTCAGGAAGTCAGTATGTCTAGCCATCTTAAGTCACTTTTTTTTTAAGTTCATCCAGCAGTTTGGAAAAATAATATGTTCCATTACTTTACACTTTAATGCGTTACTGTGCAATGCACTCATTGATGACTCTGAAACACAAACAGGACTTCCCAGACCTCTGCTTGGAAGCTCCTGGGTATTAAGTCTGGGCAACCCCATCTCCTCCCAGCCTCACTAACACGGGTCCCCTCTCCTCAGGAGAATTGAGATGAGAGCGTTGCACATGACGGCTCCACCCTTTCCAAGTGGGTCTTCAGTTGCTTGACAGCCATTACTCTGTTAAGCTCCTGTGCCTCTCCTGTTTGAGCAGATAGAACCAGGTTTAGACCCAGGCACAGCCCAGTGACTATTATTTAACAAATGTATTGGGTTGGTGCAAAAGTAATTGTGGTTTTTGCCATTACTTAGGTCAGCATTGTCAAACCTACACCTACCCTATGGCCCAGTGGTTTCTTTCCTGGATTTTATCCAAAAGAAATTAAAGAGATGCAAGAGAATGTTCAAAGCAGCTTTTAATGGCCAAACCAAAATGACTTTTGCACCCACCTAATAGTCGTGATAAAGTGGCATCAAACTGGAAATCTAACTTGACTTGTCACTCCTCCTTCCCCAGGGGGCTGAGCACCGATTGCTAATGACCACAGTCGAGGTTGAGTTGAACCCTCAGCCACGGTTGATTCAGCCGATTGGCCGGTCCTGACATTAATAACTTGCACGGACGCTTTGCACGCGTTAAGCAATTTCATCTTCTCAGCAGTCCTAGGAAGAGGTTGCTGCCACGATCCTCAATTCATAGGTTAAGATACTGATGCACAGCCATTAAGTGACTAGCTTTTTGAACTCAGTTTGAGAGCCTCAGAGTCCACATCGTAAACCACTGTGCTGGCCCACCAGGGGCCTCCAAAATTACTTCTACATCAGCATTATTTGGGGATGCTTCTGAAACATACAGCTCCTGGGCCCCTTTCAGGGAGAGTCTAAGTGAGTAGGTCATGGGCCCAAGGAGTTGTATTTTTTAAAAAATTTTTCAGATCACTGTGATGATGGGCCAAGTTTGGGGACTGCTGTTTTAGCTCACAAATTCCTGGTTGATGACCATCACATTGGTTTTTGTTTTTTGTTTCAAAAAAGAAAATCAAACATATACCTAATCTGTGGCCCAACAATTTTTTTCCTGTATTTTATCCAAAAGAAATGAAAGACATTCAAGAGAATGGTCAAAGCAGCTTTATTCACAATAGGTCAAAAACTGGAAACAGCCCAGGTGACCAACAACATACTGGGGTTCATCCATGTGGTGGAATTCCACCCAGCAATGAGGAGGAGGAGCCTGCTAGAGTGTGCGGCCGCATGGCTGAGCCTTGAAAACACACGAAGCGGAAGGGGCCTGGCTCAGCAGGGCAAGTCCACTTATAGGCACCTCTGGAAGAAGCCAAACTAATTGGTGCTTTAAAAATTGTCATGGTGGCCGGGCGCAGTGGCTCATGCCTGTAATGCCAGTGCTTTGGGAGGCCGAGGCAGGTGGATCACAAGGTCAGGGGTTCGAGACCAGCCTGACCAATGTGGTGAAACCCTATCTCTACTAAAAATACAAAAATTAGCTGGGCATGGTGGTGGGCACCTGTAATCCCAGCTACTCAGGAGGCTGAGGCAGGAGAATCATTTGAACCTGGGAGGCAGAGGTCGCAGTGAGCTGAGATCACACCATTGCACTCCAGCCTGGGCAACAGAGTGAGACTCCATCTCAAAAAAAAAAAAAAAAAAAAAAGTTATGGTGTTTGCCTCTGGCAGTGGTGGGAGTCAGAGTGACAGGGGGCACTCCTGGACTGAGTAGGCCCTGCCCACAGCGCATGGCTGTGTAATTGTCAGGTGATGAATCCAACCGCAAGGCTCTTAAAATACCTCCCAAATCCTTAAAAAAAACGTAAAGTTACATTCAGGATAATCAAAGTGCTAACAAGGATGGTTGAGTGTACTTTAGTAGTCTGATACAATTTGTGTAAGATTATTGGTCACACTCAGGGTGTATTTGACTGATTGGAATTCCTCACCCACACTGGATACCAAACGTAGGCTGCCTGAAATCCTTGGGAACAAAGTGCCTTATTCAAGCATAACATAGAATTTTATCATTGACTCCATTGCAATACAACATTTGGCATATGGTATAGCCAACACCATGTTATATTATAGCAGGGTTTTGTTTTCTTTCTTATGTTGGGTTTTCTCATTACAAGTGTGTGCATAGTATGGATAAGCCCAAAGATAGCATGCTGGTTTTCAGGAGAGTTTTCTATGTGATAAGTTGGGCCAAGGCAGCTTAGATCCAGCATGCTTAGTTCCACACAGGTTACTTGGTTGGGCTGTAAACTTGGTTCTGAAGTTCATCACCTCCAACCAAGGTGGACAGTACAGAGCTCTAGCCCCGAGCATTTGCAGGACAGGTGTTCTGAGCAGGCTGTGTATGACTCATGATGCTGGTGAACTTCACAACTGAGGGCTAGTGAAAAGGAAAAGATGGAAAAAAGGAAGACAGCACAAAAGGGTGCCTACAACTGTGCATCATGGAGAGTTTACATAATGGAAAGAATATTAAAGATACACACAAACTGTGATTTAAAGATATGCAAAAATTGTGATGCAGTCTTGAAGAGAGAAAGTGAAATTTTAAGACAAGTCTGCCATTGTCTCTCTGTTGTTTTGGCCCCATGTACATAGATTTCCTCTGTTTTCGTTGGGGGTATTGATGTTGGTGGTGTTGATGTTGATGCTGGTGGTATTGATGTTCTTGCTGCTGATGTCAGTGGTGTTGATGTTGCTGATGTTGGTGCCATTGCTGTTGATGTTGATGCTGATGTAATGGTGTTGATGTTGGTGGTGCCAATATTGTTGGTGGTGGTGCTGATGCTGGTGGTGTTGATGTTGGTGTACTGATGTTGATGGTATTGATGTTGGTGTTGTCAATATTATTGATGCTGGTGGTACTGATGTTGCTGATACTGTTAGTGGTGCTGATGTTGGTGGTGCTGATGTAAGTGGTGTCAGTATTGTTGATGTTGGTGGTGTTGATGTTGGTGCTGTTGATGGTGGTGGTGTCAATATTGTCAATATTGGTGGTGTTGATGTTGGTGGTATTGATGTTGCTGATGGTGGTGGTGTCAATATTGTTGACGGTGGTGTTGATGTTGGTGGTGTCAATATTGTTGATGGTGGTGTTGGTGGTGTCGATATTGATGTTGGTGGTGTTGATGTTGGTGGTGTTGATGTTGGTGGTGTTGATGTTGATATTGGTGGTGTTGATGTTGCTGATGCTGATGGTGGTGGTGTCAATATTGTTGAGGTTGGTGGTGTTGATGTAGGTGGTGTCGATGTTGTTGATGTTTGTGATGTTGATGTTGATGGTGGTGGTGTTGATGTAAGTGGTGTCAATATTGTTGATGTTAGTGGTGTTGGTGGTGGTATTGATGTTGCTGATGCTGATGGTGGTGGTGTCAATATTGTTGATGTTGGTGATGTTGATGTTCTTGATGCTGATGTTGGTGGTGTCATTGTTGATGTTGATGGTGGTACTGATGTTCCTGATGCTGATGGTAGTGATGTTGGTGCTGGCTGGGATCTATGCAAGTTTGTTTTCCTGATGAAGACTCAGATAGATGGTGGCATGCTTTGTGTCAGGCGTCATTTGGACTGGCAGTGCCATGGTGAAAATATCAGATGAGATGCCTGCTTTCATGGAGCTCACAGTCTGGGAGTGGGAGCCAGGCATATAATGAACAAGTCCATGTACAATGACAATATCAGGAAGCAAGAAGTGCCATGTACAGAATCAAAATATTAAATATTGAAAGATAGTATAGAACATTTGGGGAAGGGCTACTTTAAATAGTATTGTCAGAGAAGACCACTTTGGGGAGTCCACAGTTAAGTCAAAACCTGGATAGCAAGTTGAAGCACCCATGAAAGATGAGGGGTGAGCCAAGTTGGCAGTGGAGGTGGATGGAGAATCATTTTCAGCTTTGAGTTGTCATACCTGTCAGCCTGGAATGGTCGACCAGGGCTTGGAATTTGTCCATGGTAGAGACATAGGTGGAGCCCAGTAGGTTTGAATGAAGTATATAAATTAGACTCTAGTAAGTCACTCAAACCCATTTAATTTTAGCTCAGGAATTTTCCTGGAAATTGACCAAAGTGGACTTTTCTATCTCTTGACTGTTTTCTAGGAGACGCAGAATACAGGCCTGTGTCAGTGCTGTAGCCCACACTCGCTGTGGGCCTTTCCGGAGTTCCCTCGTCTGTGAAGTATGCTATGCCCTGCTTAGCCTAGAGATCTGTTTCCATCATATGCGAAGCGTGCTATGCCCTGCTTGGCCTAGAGATCTGTTTGGCTTCTCCTGGACAATGCCTACAAGTAACCTTTTAGTTCTCTGAGTTTTTTGCTTCTTACAGAGCAGTCTTCCCCTCTGTGGGTCATCACCTCTGTTGCCCCATAAAAATAAGTTGTTAGGAAACAAGCTGGAAAGTGGGTGCTGATGAGCTGCCTTAGGCAATGCCTTCATGGCTACACCCATATGCCATTCCGGCTCTTCTCCTTCACGATGGCTGGTGGCTGCCAGTGAGATAAAATGGCAAGTAGTCCCTTTGTGCCTCCCCGCAGGAGACAGGTTCCCAGGGGGATATCCACTGCACACAGGGTAGATCCCCACTGCATCTTGGGGCTGGTGGGCTTGTCTGGTTTAGTCTTCCTTCCTCTCCCCTCCTCTCATGTCTCCCTAGCCAGCCTTCTTGGATGGTAATGCAGGTCAGAGTCATGATAAACTTTCACTCCCAACCCACTAGGGTGACCCCCCTCCAGAAAGACAGCAGACCCAGTGTGCATTCCGCTACAGGTGGCCCCCACCCCAGTCCTGGGAGAACAGTGGCCCATACAAATGGCCATGGAGGCAGGTGGATGCCCCTCAGATCCTGGCCCGTGGTCCTCAGTGCCCCCCACAAACCTCCCCCTGAAACAAGGCCTGAACACTCTGGAGCTGACCCTCCAGGTCTGTGTTGTTGTGACAGCTCAGCAGCCACACTGCCAGACAAAGAGCAGGCTGGGGAGAAAATGGCCATCTAACTGCCGCTCATCACACACAACTCCAGGAGCAGGTGGAGACAGGAGCAGTCAGTGGGGCCGAGCCAGGCTCCGTGTGAGCCCCTGCAAGTTCTGGAGGCTGGGTCCCAGGTTCTGACTCAAAATCACAGCTGCTGTTCATCCTCAAACTCGAGAGAAGTTTGGTGTCAAATGTTGCTTTCATCCTCCTTTCTTCTAAACTCAGTAAGGAGACCCCCACCTCTGCACGTGCACACTGTGCAAATCGCTGAAATCTATCAACTTGAATAGACTTAGAAAATCATATGCTGCTATGAAAGAAACCCATAAATGAATCTTTATATTTGAAGTTTTTTCATTTAACAAATGCATTGTTATCCATTATTCTTTCAACACTTAACAAACAACTCATAATGAAATACAGAAGGGCTCAATTGGAAGGCTTTTTTTTTTCTCTCCAAAATAGCTATTTCCTTGCAGGTAGTAATTTTGTTTCAAGAAGAGCGATGTTTAGCACCAGGCTTTTTAATAAAATATGTGTGAGAGAATAATTCTTCTAAAACATTCTGTATCTACAAAAATCTATATGTGGGAGAACTTGAATTATTCTCTAATAGATTTTATTACATAGCAGTTAAGAATTTCTCTAAGAGACATCTAGTCAAAGGCATCAATTTTGGATAACAAAGCATTGGACAGAAAGGGACTTATTGAAAACTGGCGTTATTTGCTATTTTGTGAATTCTTTATCTGTTTCTCTAGCTATCATTTTCTTCTGGAAGGCAGAGCATCTGAGGCTGTGATTGAGTGTGGTAGCGCCTCGTGCATGCCTATTGTGATCAGCTGCAAATGACTGAGCTGACACTCATTCGCCCAACCTGCACTCTTTGGCACGGGCCCTCCGCCAGATGCCATCCCCTGCACTGGGGAAACTGAGGCTGGAAGAGGACTATCCACGGGGAGCCACCTTGCATGGTGGGAGTGACGGGGCTGAGTTCAAGGTTCGGGGCCCATGGCAGAGGCAGGAGAACCAGGGCAGGGCCCCCAAACAGCTGTTTTAATAAATGAACATGATCCTGTATGAGGACCAGAAGGAGGGCACTGGCCTCATCTGTTTCATTCAGGACTTAATGTTGAGTCTGTGATGTGTCAGGCATGGTTCTGGACCTAGGCCTTCAACCAGGAGAAACATGGCCCAGGCCCTGGAGCTCAGGCGCTTGAGGGGGCACCGAACACGAGGTTCCCCTGGTTAACTACAGCACAGCCTAGGAACCCCCAGGAGGAGCTGTGGGAGGGAGTCCAGCCACGTGGAGCCTGGAGACCCCCCGCTTATCCTGGGTGGTCGCCCAAGGCTCCCTTGATGGTAGCAACTGTGCTGCAGGGCGGCCCAGGACTGCCCAGCGGGGGAGGAGGCAGGAAACAGATGAGGCTCTGAGGTGGGAACGGCCACTTAAGAAACTGAGAGACTGCAGCCTGGGCGACAGAGCAAGACCTTGTCTCAGAAAAAGAAAGACAAAAGGTAAGAGAGTCCTGGGCAGGCCAGGCGCGGCGGCTCATGCCTGTAATCTCAGCACTTTGGGAGGCCGAGGCAGGTGGATCACCTGAGGTCAGGAGTTCGAGACCACCCTGACCAACATGGTGAAACCCCATCTCTGCTAAAAATATAAAAATTAGCTGGGCATGGTTGCAGGCACTTGTAATCCCAGCTACTCGGGAGGCTGAGACAGGAGAATCATTTGAACTCGGGTGGCGGAGGTTGTGGTGAGCTGAGATAGTGCCACTGCACTCCAGCCTGGGCAACAGAGACTCCATCTCAAAAAAAAAAAAAAAAAAAAGAGTCCAATGCAGCAAGCCAGGGACACACAGCATGAGGGAGGGAGAGCAGGTCCAGGTGCTGTGCCGTGCAAGCGAAAGCTCCTCGAACATTTTTTTCTGTAGGTATTTCATTATGAAAATTTTCAAACTTACAGAAAATCTGAGTGAATTGAACAACGGACATCTATACACCCACTGTCTAGATTTTATAATTAGCCAGGCACGGTGGTTCACTCTTGTAATCCCAGCACTTTGAGAGGCCGAGGCAGAAGGATCACTTGAGGCCAGGAGTTTGAGACCAGTCTGGGCAACACAGTGAGACCCTGTCTGTACAAAAAAAAATTAATGCTTTAAGAAAGGTTACAAATTTGTGTTGGGTCATATTCAAAGCCGTCCTGGGCCGCGAGTGCTCTGAGGGCCTCGGGTTGGATGAGTTTGCCCTAGCCCTTTACTCCAGCTGTCTTCTGTAAAGGACGAGGGAACCTGGCATTCAGCCCCAGCTTCTCTCCTTGGAATGAGTTTCCTTCCAGGAGAGGATAGAACCCCACGCGTCCTGAGCCTTGAGTAGGAGAGGGGGGTGTATTGTGACTTGCCAGCAGCACGGCCTCCAGGCTGCATGGCGAGGGCAGGTTTCCGTGCTTACGGTGGTCCTCACTACCCATGAAAAGGAGCTTCGGACACCCGGGTCCCTCCTGAGCCTCCCTGCACTGTGGCTGTGGAGATCAGGCTGCCTGTGGTTGTGTTTTTGTAGCTCCTGGAGCCCTGGTCAGGGAAGCCAGTGGGCACCTTTGCCCACTCATCCTCAGCGTCAGGCAGTCAGGAGCATCTGGGTTGGGGGCACCTTTGCCCACTCATCCTCAGCGCCAGGCAGTCAGGAGCATCTGGGTTGGGGGCACAGCCCCGGACCTTCATGCTGCTCACCCTGGCCAGGTCCTTTCATCCCCTATGCCTCAGTTTCCCCACCTGGAAGGATAGCAGTGCCTCTTACTCTGACCTGTTGAAGGTTATGTGGGACTGGGGTGCAGGTGTGCCTGGTTCAGAACAAGCATTCGATGAACGACAGCTGTGACTTCATTCTCCGCGCCTCCTTTCTACCCTGCTTTAAAGAAGGCGAGCGTGGGTGTGCTAAGGGGGCTTAGGGTTGTTTGTGGGCCACCTCTTTAACTGGGCCCTGATGCTTCAGACAGTCTCCCTGAGGTCACACAGGGAGGAGGGCTCCAAGCCAGAATTTAGACCTCAGCCTGCAGACACATGGGAGATCCTGGCCCACAAACGCAGGCCAGTGCCACCTGCCATCCCACGAGGGCAGGAGCACGGGAGTGTTGACCTTGAGCTCCTCACCTCTGTGCTGAGCAGACACCAGGAACAGAGCTTATGAGCGAGGCTTTGGGGACGATGAGGAGACCTTGAATTCATCTGCGCCCTGAGCCGGACGCCTCTGAGTGCTCCTGTCCGCCCCCAGCCTGTACCACGGAACCTTGTTCTCTCCTCTCCAGATGTGGGTGTCGATTCTGTCTGTGGCAGGGGTGGCCGGAGAGGTCAGTGGTGCCATTATGCAAAGCGCCCAGGAGGCACGGGCGCAGCTTACGTGTCCCTGAGTCATGGGCTGGGCCATGAGAACTATTATTATTAGTTTTATGACGACTCTTGTTGCTATGACAACAGCCCTGGGTGTGGGGGCTGTCACTTCCCTGTCGGAATCACTGTGGCGTTCTCAGCCAGGAGGAGGAGGCCCAGCCGAATGGAGCAGGGCGTCCCCTGGCCTCGGGATGGTCCTGTGTGTCAGTAACGTGTTCACACTACTGTTGTGTTTGTCAAATAATGGAAGTATCATCATAGGCTGCGCTGGAAATGGAAATTAAATATTTCAGAGGATGCACGGTGGTGATAAAGGATGGGCACCAAGGCAGCCACGTGCACAATAATCACCAATTATAAAACCATTGCTCATTCGCATTCGGAATTGCAGTGTGAATTAAGATGCTTGTTTGGGAACAGAGTCCCCAGTACTTGCACATTAAAATTCCACATCATGGATGTGGAGAGGGAGAGAAAACGCAGTGTCTTCCCACCTGGGTGGCTGCCTGTGCCGACTGTGGGTCCCGTCTCAGGCCCTGCAGCTCACTGCAAAGAGACTTGAGTAACCAGGTATATTTGCTGTGCTGGGAAAACACAGAAGGAAGGGAATGCCTGCATTCTGCAATGTGTGCTCTTTCCTCTCAAGACGCAGAGAGGAAAAGACTCTGAGAGGCACAGACACCTGCATGTCATCAGACGGTATTCACATGAAGGTAGGGCTGTGTGACTGATGGGAAGAGGAACTGTCTCTGCAGCATTAGGCAGAGGCGTTTTCTGTATATGTTAATATTTAGTCTTTATAAATCCTGTTTCCTTCATATCTTTGGCCTGTCAAGTACTTGACCTATAGCCTCACAGCCCATCCAGAATGAGCCTTGAGGTTGAACTGGCACTGGGACATCCAGTCCCCGATGCAGGCATGCCCTCAGGCCCACACGGCCGCTCTTGGTGTGGAGGCAGGAAATGGAAACTCTTCAAATTCCTGGAGCACTCAGCTCTCTTTGCAGCAGTGTGCTAAGCATATCTCTCCTTGACATCGTGTCATTCCTGTGTCCACAGCAGGCAGGCCCCTGGGAATGGCTCTGGTGAAATGGCGGGGAGAGAACTTTCTTCTCTGACAGACGGTTCATGATTTCCAAGGTCTTCTCTGGTTAAGACCAGAAACATGTTTCTGTAGAGCCCGAAACAGGCCACATCCGCTCCTGCTCTGAGCTACAATAGACTCAGGCTGGGGGAGGTGACGCTGCCATCCGCCATCTCCAGTCTCCTTATCTGATGTTTAGAGCTTCATAGTTTAAATGGCAATCATTCCTTGAAGCCTGCAGCTTGCGATAATACAGCTAATACATTATTACATCTGGCTTCCGTGCAGAAGAGCGGTTAGAGACAGGTGGAAAGAGAGAGCCCTGGGGTGACTGAGACAAATGGAGTGTGGCCTGCTTGGGAAATGCTGCAAAGTATTGGTGTTTACCTGGCTACGTACTTGGCCACAGAGAGTCCAGGTGGGAAGAATGTATTAGGTGAGCGATGCAGCTGGAACAAGGCCTGGCTGAGATTCAGGAGACGGCTGCTGCCGTCTCTGCCCCCCTCATCCTTGCTGAATCTCAGAACCTTTGGGCCTGTATCTCTGCAGCCCGGAGACGCTGACTCTAGTTGCCCAACAGAGCCGTGGTGAAGCTCAAAGGCCACGCAGAAGCAGCATGTTCTGGAAAGCATGCCATGCCCTGTGAACTAGAAGAGAGTACTAGAATACTAGCTACCTTCATGAGCACCACCCCTGCCGCTGCCTCCACCATTCGTTAGGGAGCCACTCATTATGGGACGGACCACCAGACACGACTAATGAAACTTTTCTGTTCTCTCCTTTCTAGGTAAGTGATTCCGGTGCTAACGCTGGACACGTGTGTCCTTGTACATACCTGTTGCTCCTGCGAGAACGTGTTCTCCACTCCCCCGGCTCCTCTGAGGATGACTGAGGACCCTGTGTAAAGTAAGATGAACCGAGTGGGCACGTTAGCCCAGGCCGTTGCCCTTTAGTGGGCGTGTGAGGGCTGTGGGTCCGTTTCCAAGACTGATGGCGTTGCATGATCTTTCCTGGTCAAACTTGTGCAAATGAAGAAGTGGAGTTGGGGAGGGGGTGGGATGAGATAGCTAAGCAGTGAGCCAGAAAAAAAGCAGTTGACGTGGACGATCTAACCTGAGAAACCGTCATAGAAAATGATGACTCTCTGCTCCAATGCAGCATCTACAAGGCCCAAATGAGATAGAACACAGAGTTTCAATGTGAACTTCAAAACCTGCCCCCACTGTGAGATGCTTTTCCCATCTTAGCAGCCTGGTAGTCGTCTAGTTTGTCGTTTTTCCTGAGTGTAGCTTGGAAACTTCCATCTCTAAATCTTTAACATTTTCTGGGAATTTGCTTTCTGTTTCCCAGGGTTGTCCTGGGACTGGCCTCCAATGAGGCAAAGGTTGTTCTCTTGGTGTAGCCACTGGTTCAAGAAGTGTTTTGGGTTAAAATGTTAAAAATACATAGCTAGAGATTATTTTTCCAGCTCATTGAAAGAGGAGTTACAGATGCAACGTTGTCTGTGGTTGTGTGGTTAAGAAGTGTTCCCTTCGCTCCTGAGTCATATGTGAAAAATCTTCCCTCTGACCCTGATACTGCACAATTTGTCAGTGTTGGTGAGACTCGTATTTGGCTGTGAGCTTCCTGGTGTCCAAAGGATAGAGGAAAATAAGAGCACTCAAAACAGTCGCCAACATCATGAAGGAGAAACTACCATTATTTTCTTTTTTGTTACTGGCAGGAATTACTCTTACCAGAACTAGCTTATTCCATAAGAATTATTCTGTACTGGGGCTCCTGAATTGGAGACATCAAATAATATATTAAACCACATTCTTAACATTTCTGGAGAAGACAGAGTGGAGGGTTCCTTGTGGTCGCTGGGGCAATTTATTTACTAAAATCGTGGGATCACACTGAAGTGTCGCTCACCATGAGCATTTCTGCAGGCCAAAGATGATTATGCCCAAATGAATATTCTTTTGTGGCTTGATGGAATCCCAGGGAGAACCTAGAATACCTCAAAAAATACACGCATTGTAAATACTGTGATCGGTACTCCTCCCAGCAAGACCGTGATGAGAATTGGGCAGGAGGCCCCTTGCCTGGGGTTGGGTTGCAAATGTCCTGGGGTGTTTGTGGATGGAGCAACTGGCTCTAAGAAACGCGATATACATGATCAGGGTGAGGTCTTTGGGGAGAGAAGAAGCTCAACGTGGGCCCACAGGAAATGTGTCCATTCAGAGTTGCAGGTGGAGCAACAGGTGAGTCAGGCAGGCGTTCATTAGATCTTCAATCGGCTGCTGCATGTTGCAAATATGAAGGATTTGCTTTTAAAAAAGGATAAATAGGAAAAGAGGTCGTAAAAGTAAAGATAATCAGCCAGCATTACTAAAAGTGAAGAGAAAATTTCTTCTGAAAAAGCAACCCAGATGTTTGCCCGGCATGAGTGTGGTATTTGGGATCACGAATGCTGAAGGAGTAAGTGTGTCCTGGATGTTGGCGTCGGGTCATCACTGACCCTAAATCTCCTCAAGTCTCATAGAAGGATGTAGGTCGTATGTTAGAGGTCATATGTCATGAGGACATAGGTCATACTTTAACCTTGAATTCAGGGAATAGCATTTGGCTTTAGGGTAATTGACTCCAATATAGAATGATTCTCTGTGCATTGGGATAATTCTCTATGCATTGGGATAATTCTCCATGCATTGGGATAATTCCTATTTATCATTAAATAAATTATTATTAACTAATGATATAAATTACATAATTACCATTTATTAAACAATTTGTATTGAACGTTATTCAACATGTCAAGCCTGTGGGTACTGTGGACACAATTTTCTCGTGAATTTCATCTGAGTATTGGCATCTGTTCCCACGGCGTGAAGGTGTTTTTGCTGTCTGAACTCTGTGCGTCTTTGGCTCACCCAAGCAGCGAGAAGAACATGAGCCAGGTGGGCCAAAGAGGCCTTTGCTTATGGTCTGGTTTTCTGTGGGGGCCAGAGATATGCCCCCATCCCACTCACCATCCTTGGGCCACAGCGGCCTTCCCCATGTCCTGTGGTTGGACCGAAGCATGCTGTCTTGGGAACAAGGACCTCACTATTTGCAACTTTCTTGGAGGGCCTTCAGGATCTCAGAGCACTGTGCCTCAGATACCACAGGTGGCACTGAAGACTGGAGCCTGTTCCGACGGGGCTGGCTCCGTGGCCGGCCACACGCTGGGGCCTGAGCCTCTGCTGCCCTCTGGGCTGCCCGTGTCTTCCTATGGCTGAGGCTGGCTTAGCCTGAAATTCAGGAGGCTCCTCTCTCAAGGAAGCCTATTAGATACTCAGATGTTCAGATTGTGGTTTTTTTCTCACTGTCTCCAGAGACACATCTACAACTAAAATGATGCTTGGGATGGCTCCTTAAACATGACCTTAGATAGAGGTGGGGTGTTTGTGGTGACATCCTGGGCCTTCTCTTCCTTTAACTCAGGGGATCTCCACAGGGGGGTGGGGGGATGGCTTTTGAAGCCCATAGAGGTAGTGACTGCCCAAGATCCCACTGTAGGCAATGGATCCGTTTCGTCCTGACCGCATTCCTCCAGGTGCAGACACGTGTGGTGGCTGCTTTTCAGCAGAGCAGAGGATCCAGGCTCCAGCCCCTAGTTAAACACCCAGCCTCACCTGCATGTCAGACACAATCTGGACGTTGCAGTGACAGCATACTTGCCACATGCAAATCTGACTAATGGCCTAAATTGGTACTAGAACAATGGACTCTTTCCTGACGGCTGTGCATGGTGGCACTACCCTTGATCTCGGCAGAGTCGGTCAGAAAGCACACACTCCGCTTCCATACCCGCACACGCCTCCTCTTCACCTTCACCGTTTCCTCCCCAAGGGCTTGATTTAGAAGAAGTGTCCAGTTTGACAGGGAAAATAAAAGATGAAACAGCAAAGTCAGGCCACTCAAAGTGCTGCAAATGTGGGAGAGGGGGCTTCTCTTTCATTACACAACTTTGTTCATTGTTCGCTCTTTAACATTTTGCTTAAGATGTAGGGCTGGAGGCTATTTTCCTGGTGGAGATTATTTTAAAATCCGCATCTGCTTTCACTCATGTCTGGGAAGGGAGGTGGGTGACGCAAGCGAGCCTCATCGGGTGGATTTGGTTCACTGTGGGGTGTTTCACCATTTACAGCAAAGTGGTGGCTAAAAAGAGTTAAATGAAGACGAAAGCAGGAGACAGCAGTGCCGTCATCAGCCTGGCGTTCTGCTACCGGCCTGTCTAAAGGGTGGAAATGAACCCTGAACCCTCTGAACGCAGATTCAGTATGTTTCAGGGCATTTCTAGGAGTTAGGCATAGCTTCAGGCCGGCCCACTTTGGAATCCAATCGATGGGAGCGTAGTGTTAAGCTCAGGAGTGAAAGGTTCTGAGGGCGACTCTCTCTTTTGTCTTTGCAGCCTGTGATCGTAAGGAGAGAAATTAGCACTGCAGATGAAGGAGGCGGCACTCGGCTTTGGGACTATGCAGGGGGCCCCAGTGTCAGTGTGGACCGGGGAAAAAGTGCCCTTCCTAATGCTTGTGCCCCACTCAGCACTTGCTTAGGAAGGTCTGTGCCAGGGCCAAGGGGCACGGGTATGGCCGCTTTTATTCTTTCCTGTAGAATCCATGATTGACCCTGTGCTTGGCATCCTGCCTGGCAAGCCACAGGTGCTCAATGCAGGTTGGGGGGAAAAAGAAAGATGGAAAGAATTGGCACATGAGAGTCTTCACTCCCAAGACGCTAATGTTCTCATGTGTTTTTAGGGAAATTCAGTCCTTACGCTTGCTTATGTTAAGATGAATGGGTTTATTGGTTGCCCCATAATATATGAAGGTCCACGCAGTGTTTCCATTCTTCCCGATTAATAAAAGTGGAAAATCTCTATTGATGTGTTGAGAAGGGAACTCAGACGTGCAGGACTCTGCCAGGTCCATTCGAAGTCTGGAGATGGTACCAAAACATGGTGGCTGAATTAGACAAACGCAGTTCAAGTATCATAAATTAACCTCACACTGGATGGGATTTGAGAGTCATTTGCTCCCCATAAGAATTCTGAATGTGGAGAACAACAAAACCAAAGTGGCTTTATTATTTGCATTAAATATTTACATAGAGGGGAGTAAACAGTGTGTGAGACACACTATGACAGAAATGAATCTTTCCCAAAATGACAAGTTAGGAAACGTATGCATTCGGTGGAGAGTAAAGACGCTCGTGTATCTTCTTTGCATATGTGGTGCATGCAGAAGACAAAACTCTAGACAATTCTCTGTCCTTATTAAAATCCAGTTACAGTAATAGCTCAGCCTTAAACTCGAAACATTATGAATGCAATATAAATGTTTAAACAGTTTGGTTGCATAATTCTTCCGTTCACATTTCCTACCATTGGTGACCTGGTTCTCAATTGTAGCTGGCTTTCTGGGATCTATTTGGTAAAAGAAATTTGGAGAATACGCTACTGAATACATTACATTGTATCCACATTATTATTATTTTCTTTCTCCCTTAAGGATTAAGCTTCCGTTTTGGCAAGCTTTGCCTGTTGGGCAGAATGGTATCAGAGAATTAATTGTATCAAAGAATTAATTCAGTGGATATTTACATGGTACCTACTAGGTGCCGATCCTTTTGCTGTATTTACTTATAGAGTGAGCCAGCTACAGGAGCCGGGGGGAGAAAAAGGCTGAGCCAACTCTAGCATAGGGTCGACCTGCACATTACGAGAGCAGCAACTCACGAGAGGCTTTTTGGGGGGTCTTGAGGGACCTACTCTGTCTAACTCGCTCTGGATGGGAACTGCTGGGAGAAAGGAGAGGCTGCAGGATGGTGCTGGGTAGGGTTTAAACATTTGTGAAAGGAACCACGGACCCTATGGGTCAGGAGATTTTCAGAATACTCAGATTTGAGCAAGGAAGCGGCAAGGTCCACCTATTCAGACGTGAGGCTGTGGATGCCCCAGGCTGCTGGAAGAATTAAAATTACTCGAATCAATGGCTCGTAACTATGCTGGCTTTCCAACAGCGCAGCTTCAGTGAAATATGCCCCATTTTGAGACTTTTGAGTATTTTGTTTTCCTGAGTTTGCAACATGTGTGAGATTGTTTAGCAGAATGTAGTTTCTTGAGTCAGATGCAACAACTAAAAATAAATACATATACACAACAGACATTTATAAATATATACATTTTCCCCAAAGGTAGTTTTTGTAAAAGCTAGAATAGCTTTTGGTACCGCATCTAATTAGGAGATGATAGAACAAGGCGCAGCCATCTTGATTATAATAACCGTCTTCAGATAATGTGGTGTTAAATTAGCTCACGCAACAGCTACTTTGTAAGTAGATTTGGTTTATTTTTAGTTCTTATTGGAAGCCAGGAATCCAAATGGAGATGGAGGGTTTCCCGGGGCACGGGAGATCGCTGGCCAGCGGCGCGTGACCAGGCTGCTCTTCTGAGAAGTTTGCTGTACTTTGCGGGAGGAAATTTTAAGTAAAACCCACAGTACAGGTGGGGTTCCCTGTGTCTCAGGCACCAGGTTTCACTCTAAGAAAAACAGATGATTTTTCTAGGAAAAGAAAGGGTACCTTCTACAAAATACCTGACCCATACTTCTCAAACCATCAAGGTCACCAAAAATGAGGAGAATCTGAGAAACCGTCACAGCCAAGAGGTGTTTAAGGACACGTGATGACTCCGTGTCACGTGGGATCCTGGGACGGGAAAGAGGCATTAGGGAAAAACTGAGGCCATCTGAATGAACTCAGGACTTCATTAATAACAATGTATTGGCACTCATTCTAACAAATGTTCCATACTAAGGTAAGATGTGAACAGCAAGGGAAACAGGGCAGGATCTCTCTGTGTTATCTTTGCAACTTTTCTGTAAATCTAAAACTATTCTAAAATAAAAGGCTCGCTTTAAAATGTATAAACAAGATAATTTAAAATGCCCATGACTCCACCGCCGGGAAGACATCACTGTCAGGATGGGGTTGTATCCTGCTGTCTCCGTGCACACTGTTGTGCAGAGTGGGACCATGCTGGGCATTCAAGTTTGCTGCGTGCATTTTCCCTTCATGTTGTACAAACATAAGCATCCTTTCTGTGTCCCTAAAAATGTGTTTGGTCAATCAGTCAGTGTGTAAAGAAATGCCGCTTCAGAGAACATTGCCTCCTCCTAAGAGTGGAAGTAAATATGCAAACAATTCTATGTAGCAAAACACAGAAGGTCTCAGGCAGTGCGTGTGCCCCCCCCACTGAGTTGGGTCTTAATGCTCACAGTGGGGGACAGCAGCCTGGAGACGTCCCCACCAGGTGAGAAGCCAGTCCTCTGTGACCGGGGGCACTTCTCGTGCCTGTGCACACTTTCAGCCACACAGGTGCCCCCAGCCCCAACCCACTGGCTAGCTGAGGACTGTACGGTCGCCCTGAGCTCGCTAATGAGAAACTGGTAACTGTGGCTGGGCCACCTGGGTTGGGAAGGCCCCCTCGCTGAACAGAGCAGGTGGACAGTGGCGGAGCCCACTGTGATGGGTGACAAACCAGGCTGTGGCAGGGTTTGTAATAGAGAACCAAGACAGGGGCATGTGTTCAGGAGGACCTGGTGGCAGGAGGGGGCATCCAAGTGGCTTCTAAATGGCAGTGCTGAAGGCAGGGCTGGCCTCAGGACAGGCAGTGAAGCCCAGGCGCTGCCCCACCCGGAATGCCTGGCTCAGCCTGGGTAGCCACCGGGATTTGAGCAGTTTCTTCAGCTGCTCTTGAGCAGCACAGAAAGCTCTACTGGCAGATAGGGCTGGACAAAAATGATGCTAACTTCCCGCCTGGAGCCCAGAGGCAAGGAGGGCTTGGGCTGGGTTGGCAAGTGGCTCAGGAATCAGGAGGCTGGGTTCCACCCCCTCCTCATTCTGCCTCCACAGCACCAGCTGCTGTGTTAACATCCTCAGGGCAGGAGCAGCCTCTCTCCCAGGCCTTGCCCAGTGCCATCATGGCACGTGCTCGCAGCATGGACCTGGACCTGCCTGGGTTCTAAGCCAGTCTTTGGAGGAGGTGTGGGGTTCACTGTGCCTGGTTAGAGCAGCAAACCCCATACCCCTGCAGATGATAGGGTGGACCCAGGCACAGAGAGCCAGCTGCCTGTCTGGTGGGTCCTCTGAGACGGCAGAGGACTTAGGGAATGAATGAAATCATCTTGTCAGTGTCTAAGCAGAATCCCCAGCTCTCAGAGCCCCACCGTCAGCCAGTGCCCAAACTATGCCTCCTGCCCTCAGAGGGACCCGCCCACGGAGGGACTCATCCTGCCCCAGGGAACATTAACACAGGAGAAGTGAGATCTGGACAAGGGCAACCATGATTCGGTGACTCCAGGAGGTGGGTGACTGTGAGCCATGAGACAGGCATCAGTGCCACTTGCTTCGTCGGGGTATCAAGCCAGGCTTCCTGGAGGAGGAGCAGGCATTTGAGATGGGCCCTAAGGGAAGCCGAGTATGTGAATGCTGAGTGGGAGGAGGGTTCTTCCCAGCCACCCAGCAGCACGGCAAGAGGAGGGTACCAGGGTGGGGGACAGGACCGTCGTGCCAAGGCCAGAGGTGCACACACAGCCGGCCCACACTCCAGGGCTGAAGGCCAAGCCAGGCAGGGACAGGAGTGGCAGAGTCCATGGAAGGGGAAGAAGGGGCTGAATTTCTGAGATTTGGCTGAGGCTGCACCAGTCAGCGGACAGGGTCTGGGTGTCCGATATCACAGTCCAGAGGTCGCTTGCCCCACCGAAGTCTCAGGAAAACGGTGGATTTCCACTGGCAGATGCTGGCGGCTGCAAGCTCTCTATGCAGCTGGCATCTCAGGATGTAATGGAGCAGAGCCTCATATTTTAGGGGTAAAAAAGGAGGGAAAGAGAGAAAAGGGGTGGGGGGATTTTTCCATATGGCGAAGGTTCTCATTAAAATCAATTGTAAAGTTGGCTAATGGCTGGTTCATGTCATTTGGAGATGGCTGTAAATATCAGCTGCATCTATATTCAGCGTTTGAAATGTTCTATTGAAAGTCTATATAACTCTGTGAGTGTTTTCCAGTGGAGTGTTATTCATTTAAAGTTGTTTGAAAATCTGATCAGAAAGAGCTTCAACCCAGAAATTTAGTGATTTGCAATATGCCAGCATCTATGCGCTCAGCACTCCCGCTGCGTGGAGCTCAGGAAAGGACACCCATGAGAATGTGTACTTGGTGTGTGCTTTGTGTTTTGGGGGAGCCAGGAACGTGCATTCAGTGGAGTTTCTATTTGCCCAGGAGGATTGTGATGTAAGGCGCGAAGCCTGACTCTGGAGACGTCTGGTGCATGGGAGTCTGTGTGGAAGCTGGAGTTGGCCAGCCCCTGCCTTAGCCTCTGTCAAAGAGCTGGAAGGGCACGTTTACTATCGGAATGCCCACATGCCTGCTGGGCTGATGGCATCCCATAAAGAAGAGAGATTCATTCCACATAAAATGCCACCACTGCCTACTGCCCCAGGAATGGCCCACGGGTGTCGGGGGTGATAACCGACCTCAGGACTAGGTAGCTCCCATTACTGCTTGGTGGCTGAAGACCCATAGTGGGATTACCTGGGGGATTGCATTGCAGGGGAATTATGTTGCTTGGGGGATTACAAGGCAAGAAGGTGTGCCCTCCATTATTTAGAGGAGGCGGGTTGAAAATTGCATTAGGCTGTTCTTGCATTGCTATAAAGAAATACCTAAGACTGGGTAATTTATAAAAGAAAGAGGTTTAATTGGCTGACGGTTCTGCAGACTTTGCAGGGAGCCTGGTGCCAGCATCTGCTCAGCTTCTAGGGAGGCCTCAGGAAGCTTCCAATCATGGAGGAAAAATGAGGGGGTGGGGACAGACGTGTCACATAATGAAAGCAAGAGTGAGAGAGAGAAAGTTGGGGGTGGGTGTCTCACACTTTTAAATAACCAGATTCCCTGTGAACTCAGAGCAAGAGCCTAATCATACCAAGGGGATGGCCCATGCCATTCATGACAGATCCAGACACCCCCCCGCAGGACCCACCTCCAACCCTGGGGATTCCATGTAACATGAGATTTGCTAGGGGCAAATATCCAAACTGCATCATAAGTGAATGAGGTAGAATATACCAGCAGGGTGGGACCGTGTTATCCATGGAGTAGGCAGGCCTTGCCTTTTGTAATGTGTGCGTGTCAGAATCACCTGGGGAGCATCAGCCCCACTTCACACCACCAGAAATCCACATTTGGGGGCCAGTGGCCTGGAAGTCGTCTTACCTTTTCTGCATCCCCTCCTGCCCCTCTAACTCCACGGCTTGTGCCAGGAAGACCCTGCTCTGCACCCACTGCCACACAAACTCTTGTGTGTTTCACCATGATGCAGAATTCATTTAAAAAAGTCCTTCCCCTAAAGCAAACTACTGAGGCTAGACAGTAGACTCAGAGATGCCCTCTCTGCAGCTACTAAGAAAAAGATCCTCAAAGAAGCTTCTCTCTGCTTTGACCAGCAGCAGGTACTTCCCAACACTCACTTAAGTCTACTTATAGCATTTTACAAATATGCTCGTGAATCATAAAATATGTGTATGCATTAAGCGACTTTGTGGCCATTTTCTAGATGGAGAAAGAAACGAGAGAGAAGATGTTCATGTTTGGCAAGTGTCTGGCAGACGTTCAAGAGAGCTTGGAGCCTCTTAATCAGAAACAGAGCTAATCACTTTGCCAGAGATTAAGGCGTCCTGCGTGCCTTCCCACGTCTTGGTCCCCAGCATTGATTTCCTGCTCTGAGGGCACTGATACACTAAATTGTGGAACTCATTTTTTTCATGGATATACTGTAGAATAAATATCTGGAAAATTCGTACATTCCTGATAAGATCCCTACAGAGAAAGAATCCCCTCTATCTGCCCCTGAGAACTGTGAAGCTCGCCTGCTGGGATCCTAAGATTTCACAGTAGGCCGAGAACACCCTTCATCCACATTGATTTATTCCTGTTTCCTCTCCTGCAAGGACTGTAATCAAGCCCGTGTGTTTACTGGGATGTGGTTGAGCTTGCTGGCTCTTAAGGATGCTGAGTGGTAAACCGGGGCAAGGCTCCTGTCCTGCAGCTGGGTTCCTGGGCTGCCTGGTGGTGTGGCCCGTGGATCCTGAATGCTCTCTCGTCAAGGCTGTGTGGGCAGTTGCCTCACCAGGTCATCATCTCTCAAGGGTTAACCACGGCAGTGATTGGAGTGTGTATGTGAGTGTGGCCCTCAAAGAAAAGACCTGGAGAGTTCTTACAGCCAGGCCCGGGAAGGGGATTGTCCCACATGGAAAACAGTGAGACCCGATCATTTCAATCAACCATACCTCTTCCAGGTTGCCCATTTCCACTTCATAATAAGCTTCATCTGGTCCAAGGCCTAGAAGAAAGGGAGGTTAAATGGCTGTGTCTATTAAAACATCTGTCGCCAAAGCCCCACTCACATCATGACCTAGTTCTACGAGTGCCAGCTTATAAAAGACCAAAAGTAGGTCATGGGAGGGAGATGAATGGGGCAAGGGGAAACATCATTTCATAAGTAGTCACTTAGAAATGTTCCAACGCCGGCATCCAAAGAGTCACTGACACGCCAGGGCAGAGTTTCCAGGACCCACCGTCTCGTTTGTCAGTGGTGCCTGGGGACCTACAGCAGGTGGCCCTTGGGGGCGGCCGCTGACAACGAGCACGCACATCCCAGGAGCACATCCATTCATTGCTCTTCGAGGAAGCTCATGGCTGTGAGCACAGGAAGTGAAAATTCCTGAAAGAGGACCAGCCTCTCAGTCTTACCAGGGACATGGATGGATTTGTGATTGAGCTTGTTCAGTTTGTGTTTGTTTGTTTGTTTGGGCCAATTACAAATTCAGTCCATCAAATTCTGATTGTTAACAGTAGGATCAGAGCCCCCGTAGAGTTTTGTTTTTTTCCATTTTCAAAGCACATGTGCCCTCCAACTGCAATGTGTATGAAGGAGGCTGTGCCGTCAATGAGCAATGCCTCCCTGGAAACCTCACGGGATTTTGTCCTACAGGTAGGGCGTCCATTCCTCCCTTTCCAGGCACACACAGCCAGCAGCCGCCATTGGCCCCTTCCATCTGGCCTGGAGCCCTGTCCTCCTGCAGGGGGTCCCCGGGTCTGGCCCTTCCTGCCCCAGGGACTTCCTGTTGCTATTGCTCAGGCCCACGGGCTGTGATGCCACAGGGGTGCTGGGCGCAGGGTGGAAAGGGAACATCCAGGGTCTCTGCAAGTTGGCCAGCATGACTGCGGGGGCTAACTTCCTTTTGGAACGGACCCTGTGTTGACTTTACACAATGTTAAGAAAGGGCCTGGGGCGTCTGAGAACTTCTGTGCTCATCTCATGCCAACCTCACAGCAACCCCACAGGCCACATCCTTGCCATCCTCTCCAGGCTGCAGATGGAAACCAAGGCACAGAAGGCACCAGGCCGCCATGGTGCACGGCTGTCGAGGAGGAAGCTGGGCCCGGAATTCCATGCTCCCTGGTGTTCTAGCAACAAGGCTGCTCTCGGAGCCTTAACCCATGCCCTCTTCCCTCTAAGCAGTCTCACCTCTGAAAATTGACCAGTTTTCTTTTCTCTGAAAAACAATTGTAAAAAGCATCTGACAACCACAACCTGTGTCCCAAGGAAGCTGTAACCAGCTGCAGGCGAGAAGCGGCCACCCCTTCCCTAGAGTGGAGGCCCCTCTGGCCACCCACTCACTGGACACCTGTCCCAGGCACCATGGGCCTGGCCTCCGAGCCCCACAGCCTCTTCCCTTGCTCCCTGTCACTGTTACTGAACCCATCTGGGGTCCACTTGCCTGGCACAATAGAGCCAAGCATCCACGCCAGTTTCACAGCAGGAGAAAGGAGGGCATTTATTTGCAGGGCGCCCAGCAGAGAAAATTGGGCAAGTCCCACTGGAGACCTGACCTCCTGGCTGGCTTACAAGCAAGAAGTTTTAAAGGCAGGGGCATGTCTCGGGAAGGCAGAAGCTACAGGCAAAATCATAAACCAATATGTGGCTTAAAAAGGACATCTTGAAGGGAGGGCTGACAGGTCATAGGTGGATCCAGTGATTCTCTGATTTGCAGTTGGTTAAGGATTTGTCTAAAAGCTTGGGGTCATCAGAAAGGAATGCTAAGGTCTGGCTAGTGGGTATGACTTTCTTCAGGCCCCTCAGGAAGAATTTCGGAACAAAAAACGGTGGTCAGGGTTCAGGCCTCAGTTTCCCCCACTCTGATGTCTACGTGACAGTGGTTGGCATTTTCCGTCTGGTGGGGGTCCAGGTTTCTGAAAAACAGTTCAGGGATGTAGATCAAGATGTTATCTTGGGTTTCCACAGGGAACGAACATCTTGTGGTTCTAACTTCCTTGGGGGGGCTGTTGTTTTAGGCTATTGTTTCCTTCTCGCTTTTATCAAGTTGCTCGTTTACTTCTCAGGGCTCGCTGGGTGCCTGCCACTTCCCTTGAAGGCACTCCAGATTTTCCTTTATTTCCATGCTGCAGAGCCTAGCAGGCCCCTAAAAGGGGTCCCTGCCCTGTCTTATCACTGGCTTATCAAAGGACCATCGGCAAATATGCACTGGGGCTGAGGTTTGCTGGTAATAAGTACATGGACATGACCCTTGGCAATGCAGCTGAATTGAGACCGACAGATTTATTGGGCCCTGAAAACACAGATTGAATGTGGGCCTCAATATTCATTGTCTCAAGAACAGCTCTGGAATTGTGGGCAGGAGGATTTAGAAGGTCATCACTGTAACGTTTTCTACGAGAGGCACCTGGGCGGCAGCCATGGGGTAGCAGGAAGGGCCCAGGATCTCCCTGGAGGCCCAGGGCACACCTGCCTGCACCATTGCCTGGCATTGGGGCGGGGGTGGGTGGTACGGCTGGGCCCCTGCCCTGCACCTGAAAACAGGACTCCAGCTCTTCTCGGGTCCCTGCCAAAGTGCCAGGCACAGAGCCTGTCATTCACGGTCATGTAGCGAGTTCGGAGAAGAGAAAACTGGAATTTTTTGTTTAATGCAAAACGTCCTTGCTTTTACATTTTGGCAAACAACTGAAAAGCTTTAGCATCTGCGGGTGGCCCAGCATCGGCAGGCCCTGCTGCTGTCCGTCGCCATTTGGGCTCCTGGTTCTGGGGACTCCCCTGTGTGGTCACCCTCACGATGTGGCCTGGGAACCTGCAGTGAGCATACAGCAGGAATCTGCAAGTCCTAGATTGTCACAGAGGACGCCGCAGTCCCCAAAAGCTGCGTGTATGATAGGGGAGCACTGCTGGCTGCACCTGCAAAGCCAGTGACGACCCTCCCCTGAGTCACAGCATCACAGAAAACAGTTTACAAGCTCATTTGGCAGAAAGCTCAGTGGCTAAGCTATTTTAAAGCAAAGTATCAGACCCTCGGAGAGGCCTGATTGATTGTAATAGCACAGGGCCGTAGCGCCGGCTCAGGATGAAATGTCAAACCACGGCCCTGCCCGAGAGCAGGCACTAAAAATAACCAGGCGCCATTCCCAGGTCAGCGAGTGTGGGTTTGGCGATCACACTTGCTTCCTTCTTGGGAACCTGGGCTCGCTGTCCACACAGCCCCTACTCCCCTACTCCCTGGCTCCTCGTCCTAGCGAGGAGCTCCAGGCACCCTCAGCCTGTCAACCTTCAATTCCTCCAGCAAGTCCTGTGTTTGTAACATGGAGTGTTTTCAATGTATTGGGATGTCAGACACGCCCTGCAAAATGCAGGAATGATTAGTGCCCAACCAGACAGCTCTGCACAGACTGCAGAGCCCAGTGTGGCCAACACCCGGCTTGAGTCACACTCCATCTGCCCTTCCAGAAGGCTCCCTCAGGCCCCTTGCGGCCACCATCCCTTCACCAAAAGGTAACCAGATTCCTGTATTCCAACTTTCTAGATGTTGCCTGACTTTGAACTTCAGGTAAATGGAATCCCTTTTTGTTTTTGGAAGTGAGATCTCACTCTGTTGCCCAGGCTGGAAGGCAGTGGCGCGGTCACAGCCCATGGCAGCCTCCAACTCCTGGGCTCAAGTGATCCTCCCACCTTCTGCGGGCCTGTGTAGCTGGGGCCACAGGTGCACACCACCTTGTGCAGCTAATTTTTTTACTTTTTGTAGAGACAAGGTCTCGCCATGTTTCCCAGGCTGGTCTCAAGCACCTGGCCTCAAGCGAGCCTCCCACCTCGGCCTCCCAAAGTACTGGGATTACAGGTGTAAGTCACCGTGCCCGGCCTATGGACTCCTGTGTCTGGCTTCTTTTAAGAGTCAGACTTGTTTATAGTCCCCCAAGTGGAGGATGAATTTGAGCGCAATTCCTGCCTTCTTCATCCCTGACCTTGGAACTTAGCGGGTGGCTAAGCCCCTTCAGCTGCAAAGTGAGGAGAATGACAGCAGCACCCCTGTAGGACCATGGAGGGAATGAACGAGGAGGGGCATGGGACGTGTTCAGGACACGAACAGCACACTCAAGGTCACCATTTGTCTTATTCGTGTCAGCTATTACGTGTCTTATTTTATGGTTTTCATCCTGAAATACGTGGTCAGTCCAGGGTTCATCGTTTTAGCTGAGTTACCTCTTATTTCATTTATTCTCAGTTCTGTCCCATGCAGGTGCCTCGCAAAACCCATATACCCCTCAGGGTCCCTCCCCCAAATGCACAGACACAGCCAGAACAGCTTCTGGGCTGATTGCCCCTGGATGGGCCTCTCAGGTGTGGGGCTGGGAGCAGGGGCTGCCTGCCTCCCCGCGGGGGGAGGATGCCTCAGCCCAGGTTACCTGATCCCTTCTCAGGCGCTATTTTCCCCATGCAGATAAGGCCCTCAGTTTTCTAAAGAACTTGCAAGAAATCATGACGCTACTGCAAGGGTTTAGTGCTCATTCTTCACTCACTGTGTCTGGGATACTAGGTGGGTGTTTATTCCGCCATCATCCCTTTCTCGAACACCACTAGTTCCTAGGCCCTGGAAACCTGTGCTTCTCCACAGGCTGACTGCATGGTGGTGGTATAATTCCCACTATAAAGTGGAGGACTCCTAGGTGCAGAGATGGGCTCTTAACCACCACTTCCCTATGCTAAGTCTGTTCCGCCTAAAGGAAAGGTACCTCATCAGATAGGCTGGAATTTGGCCAAATTCTCTATTATGATGAAGCTGTCCATCATCCATCCATCATCCACTCATCATCCATCATCCGTCATCCACCCATCATCCATCCATCCATCATTGATTCATCATCCATCCATCCATCTGTCCATCTATCATCTATCCATCTATCCATCATTCATCCATCATCCTTCTATTTGTCATCTATCCATCCATATATCATCCATCCATCCTTCATCCACCTACCATTTATCCATCCATTCATCCTTCCATCCATCCTTTATTCATCCATCCTTCATCTACCTATCATTCATTCATCCACCCATCATCCATTCATCCATCATTCATCCATCCATTCATACATCCACCCATCATCCATTGTTTCATCCATCATTCATTCATCCATCCACCCATCATCCATCCATTCATCCACCCATCACCCATTCATCCACCCATCACCCATTCATCCATCATTCATTCATCAATCCACCCATCATCCATTCATTCATCATTCATTCATCTACCCATCACTCATTCATCCATCATTCATTCATCTATCCATCATTCATCCATCATCCATCCATTCATCCTTCCATCCATCCATTCACCCATCCATCATCCATGCATTCCCAGGATGCACACTCATGAAGCCCTATCCACCACCCCAGATGGGCTTTCTGTAAGTGGCTGAGTATGACCATCACCCCTCCAGTGGCCAAAGCCTAGAAGCCAGGTTCTTTAATGGAAGTTTCCACCACAAAATTCTGGACCCTTGGCATCCCATTCACAGCCCACAAGGAAGAAGGGCTTAAAAGCTTAATAACATTTGGGACCTTCATAGGATGATGTGTGCCTCTGTCTTTGAAAATTGACTTCAGTCACTCTTTTAACACTTAATGACTTCTCAGAAAATTTGATGTCTCCATTCTAGACGTGAAGCAGTCATTTCCCAGCACTGTGTTTCTAGCCTCTGGGCTTTGGTTTCATACCCGTGGATTCCAGTCTAGAGGCAGCTGCAGCAGCTGTACATGCAGGTGCTGGCGGGAGGTCCTCTGATCATTCGGTGCAAAAGCCTTTTGACCAAAGGAGCTATATTTGTTGTCCTTCCATCATCCTTAACTCCTTAAACCTCACGGTACCTTTTCTCCAAAGGCATTGTGATGTGACGGGCCTGTGCTCAGGCTCCCCAAGGAGGCTGCCTGGGGCCCCGACCCCGAGGAGGGCTCATAGCACTGGCCAGGCAGCACTGCCTCTCAGGCTGCTGCATCAGCATCACAGGGCGATTACCATGTGCTGGACTCTAGATGGGTGTCTGTTCTTTCGTTGTTCCTTAATCGAATGCCACTAGTTCCTAGGCGCAGGACGCCAGTGCGTCTTCACAGGCAGACTGT